>NC_074679.1:10918605-10926105 GCF_029448725.1 Salvelinus fontinalis | reverse complement strand
TAAAGGGGCGGGGGCTAGGACAGCTTTTAAAGGGGCGGGCTAGGACAGCATTTAAAGGGGCGGGCTAGGACAGCTTTTAAAGGGGCGGGCTAGGACAACTTTTAAAGGGGCGGGTTTAGGACAACTTTTAAAGGGGCGGGTTTAGGACAGCTTTTAAATGGGCGGGCTAGGACAGCTTTTAAAGGGGCGGGGGCTAGGACAGCTTTTAAAGGGGCGGGGGCTAGGACAGCTTTTAAAGGGGCGGGCTAGGACAGCTTTTAAAGGGGCGGGCTAGGACAACTTTTAAAGGGGCGGGTTTAGGACAGCTTTTAAAGGGGCGGGCTAGGACAGCTTTTGAAGGGGCGGGTTTAGGACAGCTTTTAAATGGGTGGTGTCGGTGATGCCTTTAAAGATGGGCTGATAACACTAAAACACAGACACGAGCAAATGCACACACACACAGTCACACACACTGTCACACACACACACGTCCATGTCCTGAGGACGTGTGTGTCTGTATTGTTATAGAGTAATAGGTGGTAACCTCTCTCTCTTGACCTCCTACATTACTGTCAGTAGCCTTCGCCAAGACTCACATCATCAACAATAGAGATGAATGAATGGAAGCAGAGAGGTAGAAATCTGCTGCATACATTGACTTTGTGTCTGTGTGTGTGTGTGTGTGTGTGTGTGTGTGTGTGTGTGTGTGTGTGTGTGTGTGTGTGTGTGTGTGTGTGTGTGTGTGTGTGTGTGTGTGTGTGTGTGTATAAAAGGCAGCAGATGCATACATTACCATACTGATAAGATTGTTCTTTTGTTGTCCGCGTCTGTAATTATTGTGACACATAATGTGTTCTTCAGACTCCACTCTCCCCTGTCCTGGTTTGCTGTGGATCTGCCTGTAGGAAAGAAACACCTCGATTCACAGAGCCACATCAATTTACAGAAATACTCATAATAAACATTGATAAAAGATACAAGTGTTTTTCACAGAATTAAAGATATACTTCTCCTTAACTTCTTTGATAGGGGGCAGCATTTTCACTTTTGGATG
Source organism: Salvelinus fontinalis (assembly GCF_029448725.1). NCBI lineage: Eukaryota > Metazoa > Chordata > Actinopteri > Salmoniformes > Salmonidae > Salvelinus > Salvelinus fontinalis. The sequence goes on along the minus strand of NC_074679.1, from coordinate 10,925,072 downwards.
AATTGCGTGCCCATAGTGAAATGCCTCCTACTCTGTCCCAGATGCTAATATATGCATATTATTATTACTATTGGATATAAAACACTCTGACGTTTCTAAAACCCTTTGAATGATGTCTGTGAGTATAACAGAACTCATATGGCAGGCAAAAACCTGAGAAAAAATCCAAACAGGAAGTGGGAAATCTGAGGTTTGTAGTTTTTCAACTCTTGGCCTATCAAATACACAGTGTCTATGGGGTCCTATTGCACTTCCTAAGGCTTCCACTAGATGGCAACTGTCTTTAGAATCTTTTTTGATGCTTCTACTGTGAAGTGGGGGCGAATGAGAGGGAATTGAGTAAGGTCTCTCCCAGAGTGCCACGAGCTGACCATGCGCTGACCATGCGTGTTCACGTGAGAGTTAGCTTGCGTTCCATTGCATTTCTGAAGACAAAGGAATTCTCCGGTTGGAACATTATTGAAGATCTATGTTAAAAACATCCTAAAGATTGAGTCTATACTTCGTTTGACATGTTTCTACGGACTGTAACAGAACTTTTTTGACTTTTCGTCTGCTCCATGTGATCGAGCGTCATGAATTTGGAATACTGGGCTAAACGCGCTAACAAAATTTACTAATAATATGCATATATTAGCAACTGGGACTGAGTAGCAGGCAGTTTACTTTGGGCACGCTTTTCAGCTAAACGTGAAAATGCTGCCCCCTAGCCAAAACAGGTTAAACAAATTCAGATGGTAGTGTAGGATTGTGAATTACAATTGAGGTTTTGTATTTGTATTTGTATTTATTATGGATCCCCATTAGTTCCTGCCAAGCCAGCAGCTACTCATCCTGGGGTATATTATGGATCCCCATTAGTTCCTGCCAAGGCAGAAGCTACTCATCCTGGGGTATATTATGGATGCCCATTAGTTCCTGCCAAGGCAGCAGCTACTCTTCCTGGGGTATATTATGGATCCCCATTAGTTCCTGCCAAGGCAGAAGCTACTCTTCCTGGGGTATATTATGGATCCCCATTAGTTCCTGCCAAGGCAGAAGCTACTCTTCCTGGGGTATATTATGGATCCCCATTAGTTCCTGCCAAGGCAGAAGCTACGCATCCTGGGGTCCAGCAAAATGAAGGCAGTTTTATAACTTTAAAAACATTACAATACATTCACAGATTTCACAACACACTGTGTGCCCTCAGGCCACTACTCTACCACAACATATCTACAACACAAAATACATATGTACGTGTGTGTATAGTGCTTATGTTATCGTGTGTGTGTGTGTATGCATGTGTCTGTGCCGATGTTAGTGTTGCTTCACAGTCCCCGCTGTTCCATAAGGTGTACTTTATCTGCTTTTTAAATCTAATTTTGCTGCTTGCATCAGTTAACTTTCCCAGAAGTCACAATGTCTTTCGTCATTGTAGGTGGTTAGAATGGATACTTCAGAGTACCATTCAGACATGTTCTCATAGAATAGCTGCTTCGGCGGTTGTCGGTATTCTTGTTCTAGGTTTACGTAATTTCTAGCTGCAGACTAGTAACTCGCGTCGTCTAGAATTTGCTCCTTCTGTAGTGAATCTATAGTCTCAGAGTTTATCAATGCACACACACTCCAAAAATATATAATTACATTTCTTCCCAAATGAGCGGCGTTGTGGCAGAAAGTGATGGTTGTATGGCGACTTTATTTATGGCTCTATCACTTCCTAAGTGTCAAAGGAACTGAAACGAAAAGGAATGAAAACATAAACAAAAGATATACAAAATATAGTTATTACACCAAAATCATCTAATTGGACTGTATTCTATATACGTCCAAGGTCCTGGCAAAATGACCTTATCATGGCATTGTCTAATGTCATATCTAGTGTGTTCCTAATTTGCAGTGTGTTGCTTAGGGCACTATCCTAAGTTGATAAATGCATGATAAGTCTACAGCTGCAAGGCACCAGTTTTGGGCAGTCTACAGGGATGACCTATGGACCTCTGTGGAGAAACTGGTGAGTACTGTAGCTGTAAAGTTAAAGGCCTTGGAATACATTTTCAACTTTACTAAGGTTGGTATTTTGTTCGGACCCTTAAGTGATCCAAGCTTAAAACCTCATTAAATGTTCCGCTGTACGTGTGCGTTTATGCTTACATAAGCCACATGCCAAGAGAAAGAACCAAGTATCCTGGTAGGCTGCAACCTGTTCAGAATGAGTCTGACGTCATCAGATCATTTCCAGGTCGATGCCTGGAGGTCAGTAAGAATTTCTGTCAACTTCAAGACATGTGTTAAGGGGACCTGCAGTAGTTTTACTACACGTCAATGTATCTTACACCATTGTAGCGACAATAGGTATGAAGGAGTCTATTTCATAGCTACAGTTGAAGTCGGAAGTTTAGATACACTTAGGTTGGAGTGATTAAAACTTGTTTTTCAACCACTTCACAAAAGTCTTGTTAACATACCTTAGTTTTGGCAAGTCAGTTGGGACATCTACTTGTGCATGACACAAGTCATTTTTCCAACAATTGTTTACAGACAGATTATTTAACTTATAGTTCACTCTATTGCAATTGCAGTTGGTCAGACGTTTACATACACTAAGTTGACTGTGCCTTCAAACAACTTGGAAAATTCCAGAAAATGATGTCATGGCTTTAGAAGCTTCTGATAGGCTAATTGACATACTTTGAGTCAATTGAAGGTGTACCTGTGGGTGTATTTCAAGGCCTACCTTCAAACTCAGTGCCTCTTTGCTTGACATCATGGTAAAATTAAAAGAAATCAGCCAAGACCTCAGAAATGTTTTTTTAGAGGTCCACAAGTCTGGTTCACACTTGGGAGCAATTTCCAAATGCCTGAAGGTACCACGTTCATCTGTTCCAAAAATTGTACGCACGTATAAACAACATGGGACCATGCAGCTGTCATACCGCTCTGGAAGTAGATGTATTCTGTCTCCTAGAGATGAACGTACTTTGGTGCAAAAAGTGCAAATAAATCACAGAACAACGCCAAAGGACCTTGTGAAGATGCTGGAGGAAATGGGTACAAAAGTATCTATATCCACAGTAAAACAAGTCCTATATTGACATAACCTGAAAGGCCGCACAGCAAGGAAGAAGCCACTGCTCCAAAACCGCCATAAAAAAGCCAGACTACGGTTTGCAACTGCACATGGGGACAAAGATCATACTTTATGCAGAAATGTCCTCTGATCTGATGAAACATAAATAGAACTGTTTGGCCATAATGAAAAAGGGAGGGGGCTTGCAAGCCGAGGAACACCATCCCAACCGTGAAGCACGGGGGTGGCAGCATCATGGTGTGGGGATGCTTTGCTGCAGGAGGGACTGGTGCATTTCACAAAATCGATGGCTTCAGGTGGAGTGAAAATTATGTAGATATATTGAAACAACATCTCAAGACATCAGTCAGGAAGTTAAAGCTTGGTCGCAAATGGGTCTTCCAAATGGACAATGACCCCAAGCATACTTCCAAAGTTGTAAGAAAATGGCTTAAGGACAGCAAAGTCAAGGTATTGGAGTGGCCATCACAAAGCCCTGACCTCAATACTATAAAAAATGTGTGGGCAGAACTGAAAAAGAGTGTGTGAGCAAGGAGGCCTACAAACCTGACTCAGTTACACCAGTTATGTCAGGAGGAATGGGCCAAAATTCATCTTATTGTGGGAAGCTTTTGGAAGGCTACCTGAAACGTTTGACGCAAGTTAAACAATTTGAAGCCTATGCTACCAAATACCAATTGAGTGTAAGTAAACTTTTGACCCAATGGGAATCTGACGAAAGAAATAAAAGCTGAAAATAAATCATTCTCTCTTCTATTATTCTGACATTTCACATTCTTAAAGCAAAGTGGTGATCCTAACTGACCTAAAACAGAGAATTTTTACTATGATTAAATGTCAGGAATTTTGAAAACTGATTTTAAATGTATTTGGCTAAGGTGTATGTAAACTTCCGACTTCAACTATATGCTATCCACAGAGGAGGACGTCACGCACTGGACCAGGAGTATGCAGTGTGATCACGGTTCATGACTTCTAATATCTCTCCTCCAGAATGGAGCGTTCTATTTATTAGTGGCATGTGTGTTGACCATCAGAAAAGTGTTTTGTAGATTCACTTACACATGTTGCGACCTGAGTGACTACTAACTCCTGTGTTGCTATTATCAATAGCAATTTGACTTGTGTGACATCCGGTGATTTTGCAGAGAGCCACATCAATTTACAGAAATACTCATAATAAACACTGATAAAACATACAAGTATTATACATGGAACTTTAGATAAACTTCTCCTTAATGCAACCGCTGTGTCAGATTTAAAAAAAAAAATACGGAAAAAGCACACCATGCTATAATCTGAGTACAGCGCTCAGAGCCCAAAACAACCACAAAGATATCCGCCATGTTGTGGAGTCAACAGAATAGCATTATAAATATTCACTTTCCATTGATGATCTTCATCAGAATGCACTCCCAGGAATCCCAGTTCCACAATAAATGTTTGATTTATTCCATAAAGTCCATAATTTATGTCCAAATACCTCGTTTTTGTTCGCGCTTTCAGTACATAATCCAAACCCACGATGCGCGGGCAGGTCCAGGCAAAAGTTCAGACGAAATGTCATATTACAGTTTGTAGAAACATGTCAAACTAAGTATAGAATCAATATTTTGCATGTTTTCAACATAAATCTTCAATAATGTTCCAACCGGAGAATTCCTTTGTCTCCAGAAAGGCAATGGAACGCACGTTAACTCTCTCACGTGAACGTGCATGGTCAGCTCATGGCACTCTGCCAGACCACTGACTCAAAGTGCCCTCATTCCCCCTTCCTTCACAGTAGAAGCATCAAACAAGGTTCTAAAGACCTTTGACATCTAGTTGAAGCCTTGGGAAGTACAATATGACCAATATCCCACTGTATCTTCGATGGGCAATGAGTTGAAAACCTACAAACCTCAGATTTCCCACTTCCTGGTTGGATTTCTTCTCAGGTTTTTGCCTGCCATATGAGTTCTGTTATAGTCACAGACATCATTCAAACAGTTTTTGAAACTTCAGAGTGTTTTCTATCCACATCCACTAATAATTTGCATATATTAGCAACTGGGCAACTGGGCCCCGAGCCATAAGAAGCTAAGCAGTCCTCCAGGACTGTTTCCAAGTATGGCCGTTTAGAGTCGCATTTAGTGGACATATTCCCCACAAAGTGGAATGGTCATTCGTAACGACGTGATGTGCTATTTCTGTTCAAGGTGAAAACAGATTGACTTTTATGATTTTGTGTGGGCTTTGATTTAACACCTTTTTCTTCACAACCTTTGTTTCAGTCTATAGACAAAGCCTGTGGGCTTTTAGTTTTTTGGGGGGTTTTGAGGCTTGTTTCTTGATCGAGCGGGCCCTGAATAGCATTTCGAGTGAGAGTGGGAGAAGTTTGATGTTTTACCTCCTTGCTAAGGGTGTTAATTCCTGCGGACCTGGTGTCCAGCAATTCCACGTCTAGTCCTTATGACTTCTTTTACCCTTTTCTCAACTTGTCCTCACTTTATTTCTTCATGAAGTGGAACTTGTACTGAACATTGGTCTACGTTTTGATCGTCCAGTATTTTCACATCCGGATGAAAAGCATGGACTTTCTCATGCTTACTCATAATAAACATTGATACAAGATACAAGTGTTATTCACAGAATTAAAGATAGACTTCTCCTTAAAATAAACACATTTAGCATCTTGTGGCTTCCACAAATAGCCTACAAGCCACTGATACAGACTTTTGGAACATGTCACGTCTGCTCATGCAACGCCCTCTACTGCCCATCCTGTCTCCCTCTTCTCTGTGTGTGTGATTGTGTGATTGGGTGGAGACAGGTGTGCTGGAGTTAGAACATATCTCTACCAGCTGCAACCTGTTCCATAATCAAGACCTCTACAAATACTCAGCCCTGCCACTTCCACGCTGCCAGAATGTAATCTCTGCTCAGTCAGTCTAAGCCTCTAGCCGTTTGTTAATGTTAGAGCCTGTTATCCTGTTTTCCTTCAGCCTCAGCCTCAGCCTCCACACCTAGTTCCCTGCAACCCGCCTGAGCTTCCCCTGGCCTGCACTCCATCTTCCCCCCCCGTGTTTCAATACATACCTTGGTTACTTCATCCCAGTTTCCTCATCTGAGTCTGCTTTTGGGTTCCCCTGTTCTACTCTGCGTAACAGTACAATCTGGCCAAAGAACCCAGTAGACTCTGCTACTCTCCACCAAACCGTCATCGGCCCAGGCACCCTGCTCGAGCAATATGACCACTGTACTGTATATATCTCTACAAGCAACAAGCGTTCTATTCAGACTCCGTTGCTTTTACTCTTTCCTAAGTCAAGACAGAACATAATTTATTGACAGAGCAGAATTGTCCATCCATCCAGTAAGACTCAACTACTATTTTTATGGTAATCGTCCCAGT
>NC_074679.1:10901105-10913605 GCF_029448725.1 Salvelinus fontinalis | reverse complement strand
ATTACCACTTCCTCCATATTAATGTCATCTTCAATACATTACCACTTCCTCCATATTAATGACATGTTATCTTCAATACATTACCACTTCCTCCATATTAATGACATGTTATCTTCAATACATTACCACTTCCTCCATATTAATGACATGTTATCTTCAATACATTACCACTTCCTCCATATTAATGACATGTTATCTTCAATACATTACCACTTCCTCCATATTAATGTCATCTTCAATACATTACCACTTCCTCCATATTAATGTCATCTTCAATACATTACCACTTCCTCCATATTAATGACATGTTATCTTCAATACATTACCACTTCCTCCATATTAATGTCATCTTCAATACATTACCACGTCCTCCATATTAATGACACGTTATCTTCAACACATTACCACTTCCTCCATATTAATGACATGTTATCTTCAACACATTACCACTTCCTCCATATTAATGTTAACTTCAATACATTACCACTTCCTCCATATCAATGACATGTTATCTTCAATACATTACCACTTCATCCATATTAATTACATGTTATCTTCAATACATTACCACTCCCTCCATATTAATGACATGTTATCTTCTATACATTACCACTTCCTCCATATTAATGACATGTTATCTTCAATACATTACCACTTCATCCATATTAATGACATGTTATCTTCAATACATTACCACTTCATCCATATCAATGACATGTTATCTTCAATACATTACCACTCCCTCCATATTAATGACATGTTATCTTCTATACATTACCACTTCCTCCATATCAATGACATGTTATCTTCAATACATTACCACTTCATCCATATTAATTACATGTTATCTTCAATACATTACCACTTCCTCCATATTAATGTTATCTTCAATACTGTCACGTTCCTGACCTATTTCTGTTAGTTTGTTATATGTGTTAGTTGGTCAGGACGTGAGTTTGGGTGGGCATTCTATGTTTTCTGTTTTTATGTTGGTTTATGGGTTGCCTGGTATGGCTCTTAATTAGAGGCAGGTGTTTGGCGTTCCTCTAATTAAGAGTCATATTTAGGTAGGTGTTTTCACAGTGTTCGTTGTGGGTGGTTGTCTCCTGTGTCTGTGTATGTCTTTGCGCCACACGGGACTGTTTTCGGTTTGTTTGTTTTTCGGTTTATGTAGTCTGTTCCTGTTTCATGCGTTCTTCGTTATATGTAAGTTCTTATGTTCAGGTGCGTCTACGTCGTTTGTTGTTTTGTTAGTGTATAGTCGAGTTCGTGTTTTCTTTAATAAATATGTCTTCAAACTCCGCTGCATATTGGTTCAATCCCTGCTCCTCCTCTTCATCAGAAGAGGAGGAAAGCCGTTACAGAACCACCCACCGATTCAGAACCAAGCGGTGCGAAGTCAAGCAGGATACTACACAGGAATCATGGACTTGGGAGGAAATATTGGACGGGAAAGGTCCATGGGCACAGCCGGGAGAATATCGCCGTCCCAAAGCTGAGCTGGAGGCAGCGAAAGCAGAGAGGCGGTGGTATGAGGAGGCAGCAAGGAGACGTGGCTGGAAGCCCGAGAGGAGACCCCAAAAATTTCTTGGGGGGGGGCCAAGAGGTAGTAGGCCAAGGGCAGGTAGGAGACCTGCGCCCACTTCCCAGGCTTACCGTGGAGAGCGGGAGTACGGGCAGGCGCCGTGTTACGCAGTAGAGCGCACGGTGTCTCCTGTATGAGTGCATAGCCCAGTGCGGGTTATTCCACCTCCCAGCACTGGTAGGGCTAGATTGGGCATTGAGCCAGGTGTCATGAGGCCGGCTCAATGCGTCTGGTCTCCAGTGCGTCTCCTCGGGCCGGCTTACATGGCACCAGCCTTACGCATGGTGTCCCCGGTTCGCCTACATAGCCCGGTGCGGGTTATTCCACCTCCCCGCACTGGTCGGGCGAGCATTCAACCAGGTAAGGTTGGGCAGGCTCGGTGCTCAAGGGAGCCAGTACGCCTTCACGGTCCGGTATTTCCGGCACTACCTCCCCGCCCCAGCCCAGTACCACCAGTGCCTACACCACGCACCAGGCTTCCAGTGCGTTTTCAGAGCCCTGTGCCTCCTCCACGCACTCTCCCTATGGTGCGTGTCTCCAGCCTAGTGCCTCCAGTTCCGGCACCGCGCAGTAAGCCACATGTGCGTCTCCTAAGTCCTGTGCACACTGTTGTTTCTCCCCGCACTCGTCCTGAGGTGCGTGCCCTCAGTCCAGTACCACACACCAGGCATATAGTGCGCTTCGAGAGGTCAGGGTGCCCTGTCCCTGCTCCCCGCATTAGGCTTGAAGTGCGTGTCCTCAGTCAGGTGCCTCCAGTTCCGGCACCACGCACCAAGCCTACAGTGCGTCTCAGCCGGCCAGAGTCTGCCGTCTGCCCAACGGCGCATGAACTGCCTGTCTGCCATGAGCCTGCAAAGCTGCCCGTCTGCCATGAGCCTACAGAGCCTTCCGCCAGACAGGAGCAGCCAGAGCCTTCCGCCAGACAGGTGCAGTCTGAGCCATCCGTCTCCGCAGCGCCATCTGAGCCATCCGTCTCCCCAGCGCCATCTGAGCCATCCGTCTCCCCAGCGCCGTCTGAGCCATCCGTCTCCCCAGCGCCGTCTGAGCCATCCGTCTCCCCAGCGCCGTCTGAGCCATCCGTCTGTCCTGAGCCATTAGAGCCGCCCGTCTGTCCCGAGCCGTCAGAGCCGATAGTCAGTCAGGAGCCGCTAGAGCCAGTCGTCAGTCAGGATCTGCCAGAGCCGCCAACCAGACAGGATCTGCTAGAGCCGCCAACCAGACAGGATCTGCCAGAGCCGCCAACCAGACAGGATCTGCCAGAGCCGCCAACCAGACAGGATCTGCCAGAGCCGCCAACCAGACAGGATCTGCCAGAGCCGCCAACCAGACAGGATCTGCCAGAGCCGTCAGTGAGCCATGAGCGTCCAGAGCCTTCAGCCAGCCATGAGCGTCCAGAGCCGTCAGCGAGCCATGAGCGTCCAGAGCCGTCAGCGAGCCATGAGCGTCGAGAGCCGTCAGCCAGCCATGAGCGTCGAGAGCCGTCAGCCAGCCATGAGCGTCCAGAGCCGTCAGCCAGTCATGAGCTGTCCCTTAGCCCAGAGCGGCTATTTATTCAGAACTGCCCCTCAGTCCAGAGCTGTCTCTCTGTCCGGAGCTGCCTTTCAGTCCGGAGTTGCCCCTCTATCCTGAGCTACCTCTCTATCCTGATCTACCTCTCTATCCTGATTTATCCCTCTGTCCTGAGCTATCCCTCTGTCCCGGTGCTGCCCCTGTTGTCGATGTTACTAAAAGGATTTAGTGGGGGTAAGATGAGGGTGGACATTCATAGGGGGAAATGGAAGCTGGGATTGACTATGGTGGGATGGGGACCTCGCCCGGAGCCTGAGCCACCACCGTGGTCAGATGCCCACCCAGACCCTCCCCTAGACTTTGTGTTGGTGCGCCCGGAGTTCGCACCTTATGGGGGGGGTTATGTCACGTTCCTGACCTATTTCTGTTAGTTTGTTATATGTGTTAGTTGGTCAGGACGTGAGTTTGGGTGGGCATTCTATGTTTTCTGTTTCTATGTTGGTTTATGGGTTGCCTGGCATGGCTCTTAATTAGAGGCAGGTGTTTGGCGTTCCTCTAATTAAGAGTCATATTTAGGTAGGTGTTTTCACAGTGTTCGTTGTGGGTGGTTGTCTCCTGTGTCTGTGTATGTCGTTGCGCCACACGGGACTGTTTTCGGTTTGTTTGTTTTTCGGTTTATGTAGTCTGTTCCTGTTTCATGCGTTCTTCGTTATATGTAAGTTCTTATGTTCAGGTGCGTCTACGTCGTTTGTTGTTTTGTTAGTGTATAGTCGAGTTCGTGTTTTCTTTAATAAATATGTCTTCAAACTCCGCTGCATATTGGTTCAATCCCTGCTCCTCCTCTTCTGATGAAGAGGAGGAGGAAAGCCGTTACAAATACATTACCACTTCCTCCATATTAATGACATGTTATCTTCAACACATTACCACTTCCTCTATATTAATGACATGTTATCTTCAATACATTACCACTTCCTCCATATTAATGACATGTTATCTTCAACTCTGCAAAAAGGCAGAATTATAAAAAATAATTTAAAAAGAATGGACTGTGTGTGTGTGTGTGTGTGTGTGTGTGTGTGTGTGTGTGTGTGTGTGTGTGTGTGTGTGTGTGTGTGTGTGTGTGTGTGCGTGTGCGTGTGTGATCTGAAAGTAATGCCGTCTGTCCTCTGGCAGTGAATAAGTGACAGAATGAGTATGTTTTTAGTATGGTGCTATAAATGCTCTACCCCTATCGCGAAAACATTGGAGAAAAGGAATCTTAAAATCAAATGTCTATTATTTAATGTGTTTTGAGGCAGTTATGTGTTTCGGCGCACCAGAGGTCATGCTAACATTAATACATGATGAAGCTCTGGAGAAAACAGGCTTTAGGTAATGTGTTTTTAGTAAACGTATTATATTATATTATATTATTCAATAATTCATATCAACATACTTAGAGATATGGCTTTCTCTTTATGTTCACAATGCACGTCCACACACACTACACACATCAACACACACAAACATCAACTAACACGCATCAACACACACACTGACAAACACATGGCAAAAAATTGCTTCTGGATATCAGGACAGCGATCACTCACTTCGGATTAGACAAATATTTTTTTCTTAAACAAGCAGGACACATAGGACGTACAGTCGTGGCCAAAAGTTTTGAGAATGACACAAATATTAATTTCCACAAAGTTTGCTGTTTCAGTGTCTTTAGATATTTTTTGTCAGATGTTACTATGGAATACTGAAGTATAATTGCAAGCATTTTGTCACGATCGTCGTAACGTGGAAGAGAGGAGGACCAAGGCGCAGCATGATATAAATACATTCTTCTATTTATTATAACGTAACGAAGAATACTTAAACAGACTTACAAAACAACAAACGACCGTGAAGCTATACTACGACAAGTGCAGACACAGGCAACTTACGTAATGACATAGACAATCACCCACGACATACCGAATGAATATGGCTGCCTAAATATGGTTCCCAATCAGAGACAACGATAAACAGCTGTCTCTAATTGAGAACCAATCTAGGCAGCCATAGACATACAAACACCTAGACATGACAAAACACCTACATCCCCCATGTCACACCCTGACCTAACTAAAATAATAAAGAAAACAAAGATAACTAAGGCCAGGGCGTGACACATGTCATAAGTGTCAAAGGCTTTTATTGACAATTACTTGAAGTTGATGAAAAGAGTCAATATTTGCAGTGTTGACCCTTCTTTTTCAAGACCTCTGCAATCCGCCCTGGCATGCTGTCAATTAACTTCTGGGCCACATCCTGACTGATGGCAGCCCATTCTTTTATAATCAATGCTTGGAGTTGGTCAGAATGTGTGGGTTTTTGTTTGTCCACCCACCTCTTGAGGATTGACCACAAGTTCTCAATGGGATTAAGGTCTGGGAGTTTCCTGGCCATGGACCCAAAATGTCAATGTTTTGTTCCCCGAGCCACTTAGTTCACTTTTGCCTTATGGCAAGGTGCTCCATCATGCTGGAAAAGGAATTGTTCGTCACCAAACTATTCCTGGATGGTTGGGAGAAGTTGCTCTCGGAGGATGTGTTGGTACCATTCTTTATTCATGGCTGTGTTCTTAGGCAAAATTGTGAGTGAGCCCACTCCCTTGGCTGAGAAGCAACCCCACACATGAATGGTCTCAGGATGCTTTACTGTTGGCATGACACAGGACTGATGGTAGGGCTCACCTTGTCTTCTCCGGACAAGCTTTTTCCAGATGCCCCAAACAATCGGAAAGGGGATTCATCAGAGAAAAATACTTTACCCCAGTCCTCAGCAGTCCAATCCCTGTACCGTTTGCAGAATATCAGTCTGACCCTAATGTTTTTCCTGGAGAGAAGTGGCTTCTTTGCTGCCCTTCTTGACACCAGGCCTTCTTCCAAAAGTATTTGCCTCACTGTGCGTGCAGATACACTCCCATCTGCCTGCTGCCATTCCTGAGCAAGCTCTGTACTGGTGGTGTCCCGATGAATCAACTTTAGGAGACGGCCATGGTGCTTGTTGGACTTTCTTGGGCGCCCTGAAGCGTTCTTCACAACAATTGAACCGCTCTCCTTGAAGTTCTTGATGATCCGTTAAATGGTTGATTTAGGTGCAATCTTACTGGCAGCAATATCCTTGCCTGTGAAGTCCTTTTTGTGCAAAGCAATGAGGATGGCACGTGTTTCCTTGCAGTTAACCATGATTGACAGAGGAAGAACAATGATTCCAAGCACCACCCTCCTTTTGAAGTCTGTTATTTGAACTCAATCAGCATGACAGAGTGATCTCCAGCCTTGTCCTCGTCAACACTCACACCTGTGTTCACGAGAGAATCACTGACATGATGCCAGCTGGTCCTTTTGTGGCAGGGCTGAAATGCAGTGGAAATGTTTTTTGGGGGATTCAGTTCATTTGCATGGACTTTGCAATTAATTGCAATTCATCTGATCACTCTTCATAACATTCTGGAGTATATGCAAATTGCCATTATGTAAACTGAGGCAGCAGACTTTGTGAAAATTAATATTTGTGTCATTTTCAAAAAAAAATTGGTCACAACTGTACTTTGGACACCTGACAAGGGCGAAATCCCCATCATTGGCAAGAGAAAGAGACGCAGGAACATAGAGGACACAGGGTGGGGTGCCACGTAAGGATCCGCTGACGGAAATCTGCCCTTACCATCAGTATTACTTGCCAACGTACAATCATTGGACAATAAATTAGATCACGAATATCCTACCAACTGGACATCAAAAACTGTAACATCTTGTTTCACTGAAACGTGGCTGAATGACGACATGGATAGCATTCAGCTGGCGGGATATACGCTGCACCGGATAGATAGAACAGCACACTCCAGTAAGACGAGGGGGGGCGGTCTGTGTATATTTGCAAACAACAGATGGTGCACAAAATCTAAGGAAGTTTATAGATTTTGCTCGCCTGAAGTAGAGTATCTCATGATAAGATGTAGACCACACAATTTACCTGAAGTAGAGTATCTCATGATAAGATGTAGACCACACAATTTACCAATAGAGTTTTCATCTATATTTTTCATGGCTGTTTATTTACCAAACAGACAGATGCTGGCACTAAGACCACACTCAGTCAACTGTATAAGGAAATAAGCAAACAGGAAACCGCTCACCCAGAGGCGGTGCTCCTTGTGGCCGGGGACTTAAATGCAGGGAAACTTAAATCAGTTTGACCTAATTTCTATCAGCATGTTAAATGTGCAACCAGAGGGAATAAAACTCTAGATCACCGGTACTCCACACACAGAGACGCGTACAAAGCTCTCCCTCGCCATCCATTTGGAAAATCTGACCATAACTCTATCCTCCTGATTCCTGCTTACAACAAAAATTTAAGTAGGAGGCACCAGTGACTCTGTCTATAAAACAGTGATCAGATGAAGCAGATGCTAAGCTACAGGACTGTTTTGCTAGCACAGACTGGAATATGTTCAGGGATTCTTCAGATGACATTGAGGAATACACCACATCAGTCACCGGCATGATCAATAAGTGCATTGAGTACGTCATCCCCACAGTGACTGTACGTCCATACCCCAACCAGAAGCCATAGATTACAGGAAACATTCGCAGTGAGCTAAAAGGTAGGGCTGTCGCTTTCAAGGTGTGGGACTCTAACACAGAAGCTTATAAGAAATCCTGCTATGCCCTCCGACGAGCCATCAAACAGGCAAAGCGCCAATGCAGGACTAAGGTTGAAACGTACTACACCGGCTCTGACGCTCGTCGGATGTGGCAGGGCTTGCAAACTATTACAGACTACAAAGGGAAGCACAGCCGCGAGCTGCCCAGTGACACGAACCTGCCAGACAAGCTAAATTACTTCTATGCTCGCTTCGAGGCAAAAAACACTGAGGCGTGCATGAGAGCATTAGTTGTTCCGGAAGACTGTGTGATCACGCTCTCCGTAGCCGACGTGAGTAAGACCTTTAAACAAGTCAACATTAACAAGTCCGCTGGGCCACACGGATTACCGGGAAGTGTGCTCCGGGCATGTGCTGACCAACTGCCAGGTGTCTTCTCTGACATTTTCAACATGTCCCTGATTGAGTCTAATACCAGCATGCTTCAAGCAGACCACCATAGTCCCTGTGACAAAGAACACTAAGGTAACCTGCCTAAATGACTACCAACCCGTAGCACTCACGTCCGTAGCCATGAAGTGCTTTGAAAGGCTGGTCATGGCTCACATTAACCTGTCTGGCACCGGGGTTCCGCCAGCGGAACTCCTCCCACATTCCACTGAAAAGGCAGAGCGTGAAATTCAAAATATATTTTTTAGAAATATTTAACTTTCACACATTAACAAGTCCAATACAGCAAATGAAAGATACACATCTTGTGAATCCAGTCAACATGTCCGATTTTTAAAATGTTTTACAGCGAAAACACTACATACAGTTATGTTAGCTCACCACCAAATACAAAAAAGGACAGACATTTTTCACAGCACAGGTAGCATGCACAAAGCCAACCTAACTAACCAAGAACCAACCAAACTAACCAAGAAACAACTTCATCAGATGACAGTCTTATAACATGTTATACAATAAATCTATGTTTTGTTCGAAAAATATGCATATTTGAGGTATAAATCAGTTTTACATTGCAGCTACCATCACAGCTACCGTCAGAAATAGAACCGAAGCAGCCAGAGTAATTACAGACACCAACGTCAAATACCTAAATACTCATCATAAAACATTTCTGAAAAATCGATGGTGTACAGCAAATTAAAGACAAACATCTTGTGAATCCAGCCAATATTTCCGATTTTTTAAGTGTTTTACAGCGAAAACACAATATAGCATTATATTAGCTTACTACAATAGCTGTTACGCACGCCTCTGAGAAGAGGGAACGCAACTCCCTGCTATAACTCAACTCTCTGAAGTGCAAGAGGTATGGACTGTAGGTGCGAGCAAGGATGACACAAAAGCAGAATTTACCGTTTACTTGGATTTATTTTCTTACACGGTAATATGGGGAAAAGGGGCTGGACGGAACCAAAGCAAAGAAAGTAAATATCAAAGTTCCCCCTCTCCTATCTAACCTGCCTACCCACTTAACTTACCTAACTTAACACCGCCTGGTGCCCTAACCAAAATACAGGGGGTGGTCCGCCCAGGTCTTACCTAGTGTGCCTAGACAGTAAATATACTACGGGTATATGTATGCCCTCGGGCCTCTTGCCTAAGCACTCCCAAAGTGCCTTCTCCTTCCCCCCTGGGAACAAACGAAACAGAGTAATTTTTAACGATTTCACAAACACTCACAAACACAGGACATAGAAAAACTGCTACCAACAACAACAGTACATACCACACTTTCTGATACACAACCAACACTATATCACAATCTAAATTTTCTCTCTCTCAATCTCCAAATCTCTACTCCTCATCTCATCTCATCTCATCTCATCTCATCTCATCTCATCTCATCTCATCTCTCTCCTCTCTCAATCTCCACTCTCTTGGGCAGAACACTGGCTTTTATCTTTAGGTGGCAATGGTGATTAGAGTCAGCTGCTTCTTGACGAGGGGGCGGGGTCAGCTCCAATCACCAATTAGCCTGGGGTTGACCAATCAGCTGGTTGGGGAGTACTTCAGGAAGCCATCTCCTGAAACACACTCAAATACAAAACAGAACACAGAAACTGGGGAACGTAACAATAGCCTACCACACTACGGCATTCATTCATCAAGGCACGTTAGCGATAGCAATAGGCACGTTAGCGATAGCGAAAAAACCAGCAAACGATATTAATTTTCACTAACCTTCATAAACCTTCATCAGATGACAGTCCAATAACATCAGGTTATACATCCACTTATGTTTTGTTCGAAAATGTGCATATTTAGAGCTGAAATCAGTGGTTATACATTGTGCTAACGTAGCATCTTTTTCCCAGAATGTGCGGATATTTTTATGACACTCAACTATTCTGACCAAATAACTATTCATAAACGTTACTAGAAAATACATGTTGTATAGGAAATGATAGATACACTAGTTCTTAATGCAATCGCCGTGTTCGAATTCTAAAAATAACTTCATTACGACATCCAGCTTAGTTATAGCGAGAGAGTACCCAAAATCTGGGCGCAAACGACCATTTCACATGTTCGACAGATATATGAAATAGCATCATAAAATGGGTCCTACTTTTAACGATCTTCCATCAGAATTTTGTACAAGGGGTCCTTTGTCGGGGACAATCTTTGTTTGGATTTAGAATGTCCTCTTCTCCAGTCAATTAGCACGGAAAGCTAGCAAAGTAGCGCAAAGTTCTCCTTCCTGAACAAGGGCACACAACGCAACACGCCTAACGTCCCGAATAAATTTCAATAATCTAATAAAACTCTATTGAAAAAACATACTTTACGATGATATTGTCACATGTATCAAATAAAATCAAAGCCGGAGATATTAGTTGTTCATAACGACAGCTTTACAGAAGGCAAAACCAGGTCCCTTCATGCCGAGAGCTTTTATTCGACCCCAGATCAAGTTATACACTCCATTTCTTCTCTCACTGCCTGTCGACATCTAGTGGAAGACGTATGAAGTGCATGTATACTGATATATATGAAGCCCATTTATAGGCAGGCCCTAGAACAGAGCATCGATTTCAGATTTTCCACTTCCTGTCAGGAAGTTTGCTGCAAAATTAGTTCTGTTTTACTCACAGATATAATTCAAACGGTTTTAGAAACTAGAGAGTGTTTTCTATCCAATACTAATAATAATATGTATATTGTACGAGCAAGAATTGAGTACGAGGCCGTTTAAATTGGGCACGATTTTCCCCCAAAGTGAAAACAGTGCCCTCTGTCCTCAACAGGTTTTAACACCATTATCCCAGAAACTCTAGATCCTCACCAATTTGCATACCACTCAAACAGATCCACAGATGATGCAATCTCTGTTACACTCCACACTACCCTTTCCCACCTGGACAAAAGGAACACCTATGTGACAATGCAATGCATTATATACAGCTGATAGTGCCCTCAAAACTCATCAATAAGCTAAGTACCCATGCTACTCTCTGTTTATCATCTATGCATAGTCACTTTAATTATACCTTTAACTGTACCAGGATCATTGACCCTGTACCGGTACCACCGGTACATAGCCTCACTACTGCTATTTTCACTGTTCAAATAAAATAAAATAAAATAAAATCTGTTATTTTACCCCTGAAGTCCCTGATGCTTTAGTCTGAATCCTGGCTTAGGTAGGCCACCGAAAATTATGAAATTTACATCCCCAATTATAACATTTTCTGTCAAGATAGAACTGCTAAAGGGGGCGGAGTTGCAATCTACTGTAGAGATAGCCTGCAGAGTTCTGTCCTACTATCAAGGTCTATGCCCAAATAGTTCGAGCTACTACTTTTAAAAATCCATCTCTCCAGAAATAAGTCCAACACTGTTGCCACTTGTTATAGACCCCCTCAGGTCCAATCTGTGCCCTGGACACCATATGTGAATTGATTTCCCCCCATCTATCATCAGAGTTGTACTGATAGGAGACCTAAACTGGGATATGCTTAACACCCCGGCCATCCTAAAATCGAAGCTAGATGCCCTCAATCTCACACAAATGATCAAGGAACCTACCAGGTACAACCCCAAATCCGTAACCATGGGCACCATCATCCTGACCAACTTGCACTCTAAATACACCTCTGCGGTTTTCAACCAGGATCTCAGCGATCACTGCATCACTGCCTGTGGCCATTACCGTTCCGCGGACCACACCTCATCACTGTCAAACGCTCCCTAAAACACTTCTGCGAGCACGCATTTCTAATCGACCTGGCCTGGGTAACCTGGAAGGTTATTGACCTCATCCTGTCAGTAGAGGATGCCTGGTTGTTCTTCAAAAGTGCCTTCCTCACCATCTTAAATAAGCATGCCCCTTTCAAAAAATGTAGAACTAAGAACAGATATATCCCTTGGTTCACTCCAGACCTGTCTGCCCTTGACCAGCACAACAACATCTTGTTGCGTGCTGCACTAGCTTTGAACAGTCCCCGCGACATGCAACTTTTCAGGGAAGTTAGGAACCAATACACACAGGCAGTTAGGAAAGCAAAGGCTAGCTTTTTCAAATAGAAATTTGTATCCTGCAGCACTAATTCAAGACACTTGTATGTTCATGAATGTTTAATATTATGATTATTTATTTGAATTGCGCGCCTACCAATTTCACCGGATGTTGTTGGCATGTGTCCCGCTAGCGGGACGCCTATCCCTAAATATTATTTTTAATTAAACAAACCTCCAAACACGCTTCAATGCCATACAACGTTCCTTCTGTGGGCTCCAACTGCTCTT
>NC_074679.1:10846105-10891105 GCF_029448725.1 Salvelinus fontinalis | reverse complement strand
ACATTTTTCACAGCACAGGTAGCATGCACAAAACCACCCAAACTAACCAAGAACCAACCAAACTAACCAAGAAACAACCTCATCAGATGACAGACTTATAACATGTTACACAATAAATCTATGTTTTGTTCGAAAAATGTGCATATTTGAGCTATAAATCCGTTTTACATTGCAGCTACCATCACAGCTACGTCACAAATAGCACCGAAGCAGCCAGAGTAATTACAGACACCAACGTGAAATACCTAAATACTCATCATAAAACATTTCTGAAAAATACATGGTGTACAGCAAATGAAAGAAAAGCATCTTGTGAATCCAGCCAATATTTCCGATTTCTTAAGTGTTTTACAGCGAAAACACAATATAAAATTATATTAGCTTACCACAATAGCCAGAAACACAAGCCATTTACCAGCAGCAAAAGTCAGCGATCGTAACAAACCAGCAAAAGATATATAATTTTGACTAACCTTGATAAGCTTCATCAGATGACAGTCCTATAACATCAGGTTATACATACACTTATGTTTTGTTCGAAAATGTGCATATTTAGAGCTGAAATCAGTGGTTATACATTGTGCTAACGTAGCATCTTTTTCCCAGAATGTGCGGATATTTTTATGACACTCAACTATTCTGACCAAATAACTATTCATAAACGTTACTAGAAAATACATGTTGTATAGGAAATGATAGATATACTAGTTCTTAATGCAATCGCCGTGTTAGAATTCTAAAAATAACTTCATTACGACATCCAGCTTCGGTATAGCTTAGATTTGATTTGATACATGTCACCATATCATCGTAACGTATGTTTTTTCTATATAGTTTAACTTCTTGCGAATATAGGGGGTGCTGTTTCGCATTAGCATAATTTGCTCTACAGATTAAACTGCCTAGTACTCAATTCTTGCTCGTACAATATGCATGTTTTATTATTATTGGATAGAAAACACTCTCTAGTTTCTATAGCCGTTGGAATTTTGTCTCTGAGTGAAACAGAACTCCTTCTACAGCACTTTTCATGACAGGGAGTCAGATTTCAGACATCTTGGCCCCTGATCCCAGGTCGGTTTAAAGGTCCGTGTAAATGCTATGGAGAAACAGACACTTCTTACGTCTTCCCCTGGATGTCAGTACGTGATGACGCTTTGAATGGAGTCGTTTGCACAATCAGGGCCTCTATAAATCACCAAATACCGGAAGTAACTTCCTTTGGCTGCCTGCGCCTGACGCACGAAGGACGTCGGACTGGCCTCCTTCCAACCTGTTGTTTAGCCAGTGATATTTCTCCGGTCATGTTTTTACTCGTTATAGGTGTTAACAACATCATAAGGTAGTTAATTTGAACCGTTTTATAGCAATTTATAACCGTTTAGTGCGATTTTGAGGCATTTCTTTATGAGACACTTTGAACCGCTGGGCACTTTTCCAGTTCATGCCGAACGTTAGTGGGCATTTCCACATGGCAAGAGGACAGCTTTCGACCAAAAGACGATTACACCCAAGAAAGGATTCATTGCCCAAGATTCTGATGGAAGAACAGCTCATAGTAAGAACAATTTATTATGATAAATCGTGTTTCTGTCGAAAAATGTTAAACGCTTATGCCGCCATTTTGTTTGTTATAGCTTCGCTTGGCGCAACCTGTATTGAAAAGTAAGGATAATTTAAAAAATGTAATTCAGTGATTGTATTAAGAATTAAATTGTCTATCAATCGCTGTCCACCCTGTATTTTTTAGTCAAGTTTATGAGTATTTATGTTTAACCTGTCTAGGATGAGGGTGCCGCTAGCGGCACTCCCCCCCCACCCCCACTGAAAAACCAGTGCCGCGAAATTCAAAAAAAATATTTTTTTTTAAATATTTAACTTTCACACATTAAAGTCCAATACAGCTAATGAAAGACACAGATCTTGTGAATCCAGCCAACATGTCCGATTTTTAAAATGTTTTACAGGGAAGACACAATATGTAAAGATGTACATCTATTACCTAAAAACACATTAGCATAATCCACCATCTTTTATTTGTCCACCAACACCAGTAGCTATCACCAATTCAGCTAAACTAAGATATTTATAGCCCCTAACCAACAAAAAAACTCATCAGATGACAGTCTGATAACATATTTATGGTATGGGATAGGTTTTGTTAGAAAAAAGTGCATATTTCAGGTAGATGGCATGGTTTACAATTGCACCCACCGTCACAAATGGACTAGAAAAACTACATAGAGCAACGTGTTTACCTACTTACTAATCATCAAACATTTCGTAAAAATACACAGCATACACTAATCGAAAGACACAGATCCTGTGAATACAGACAATATTTCAGATTTTCTAAGTGTCTTACAGCGAAAACACAATAAATCGTTATATTAGCATAGCACATAGCACATAGCAGCCCAGCATTGATTCTAGCCAAAGTGAGCGATAACGTCAACATCGCCAAAATATATTAATTTTTTCACTAACCTTCTCACAATTCTTCAGATGACACTCCTGTAACATCATATTACACAATCCATATAGAGTTTGATCGAAAATGTTTATATTTAGCCACCAAAATCATGGTTAGACAATGTGAAATGTAGCCCAGCTGGTGAGAAAATGTCCGTGCGCCATATTAGACAGTGATCTACTCTTATACATAAATACTCATAAACGTGACTAAAAAATATAGGGTGGACAGGGATTGATAGACAATTTAATTCTTAATACAATCGCGGAATTACATTTTTTAAATTATCCTTTTCAATACAGTTTGCGCCAAGCGAAGCTACGTCAAAAAACATGGCGTCCTAAGCCACTAACATTTTTCGACAGAAACACGATTTATCATAATAAAAATGTCCTACTTTGAGCTGTTCTTCCATCAGTATCTTGGGCAAAGGATCCTTTCTTGGGTCTAATCGTCTTTTGGTGGAAAGCTGTCCTCTTGCCATGTGGAAGTGCCAACTGCGTTCGGGATGAACTGGAAGCGTGCCCAGCAATTCACAGCGTTTCAGAAATAAATGTCCCAAAATCGCACTAAACGGATATAAATTGCTATAAAACGCTTTAAATTAACTACCTTATGATGTTTTTAACTCCCATAACGAGTAGAAACATGACCAGAGTAATATTACTCCCTCCACTAATGCTTGGTACAAGTGCGGGTCGATGTCCTCCAGGCGCATTACGCAGCAAGAAAAGAGTTCCTAGCTACAGGTTTTTTTAATTTGTAGTGCCTGTGAACGCGCAATCGACCCCATTCAAATCGTCATCACGTAAAGGCATCCAGGGGAAGACGTAAGCAGTGTCCGTATACTCATAGCAATAACTGCGGCCTTTTAACTGACTCCAGATCAGTGGCCAACATTTCTGAAATCTGACTCCATGTCAGGGAAATTGCTGTAGAATGGGTTCTGTTCCACTTAGAGACAAAATTTCAACTCCTATAGAAACTATAGACTGTTTTCTATCCAATAATAATAATAATATGCATATTGTACGATCAAGAATTTTGTGGGAAGCCGTTTCAAAAATTACACGATTAGCATAAATAGTGACAACAGCGCCCCCATCCTCAACAGGATAAGACTAGATCACTGTCTAATATGGCGCACAACATTTTCTGACCAGCTGGGCTACTTTTCTCATTGTCTAACCACGTTTTTTTGTGGCTAAATATGCACATTTTCGAACAAACTCTATATGTATGTTGTAATATGATGTTACAGGAGTGTCATCTGAAGAATTCTGAGAAGGTTAGTGAAAAAATTTATATATTTTGGCGATGATTACGTTTTCGCTCTCTTTGGCTAGAATCAATGCTCTGGTAACGTTTGCACATGTGGTATGCTAATATAACGATTTATTGTGTTTTCGCTGTAAGACACTTAGAAAATCTGAAATATTGTCTGGATTCACAGGATCTGTGTCTTTCAATTAGTGTACGCTGTGTATTTTTACGAAATGTTTTATGATTAGTAATTAGGTAATACACGTTGCTCTGTATTTTTTCTAGTCGAGTTGTGATGGTGGGTGCAATTGTAAACTATGATTTATACCTGAAATATGCACATTTTTCTAACAAAACCTATCCTATACCATAAATATGTTATCAGACTGTCATCTGATGAGTTTTTTTCTTGGTTAGTGGCTATCAATATCTTTATTTGGCAGAATTGGTGATAGCTACTGGTGGAGAGAAAAAATGGTGGACAAAGAAAAATGGTGTCTTTTGCTAACGTGGTTAGCTAATAGATTTACATATTTTGTCTTCCCTGTAAAACATTTTAAAAATCTGAAATGGTGGCTTTATTCACAAGATCTGTATCTTTCATTAGGTGTCTTGGACTTGTGATTTAATGATATTTAGATGCTACTATTTAATTGTGACGCTATGCTAGCGATGCTACTCAGTGTGGGGGGGTGGGGGGTGCTCCCGGACCCGGGGTAGTGAGGCGTGAAAGGTTAATCAGATTATTGAAACTTTTTCGGGAGTTTTGCCGTGTTCCGTTTTATAACTTTGTTGACTTTGGAGTAATCCATGTCACTTGGCAAGTGCCCATGCTATATGAAGAGGGATATTTGCCGTTCCAGATCAAAACAACGACTATTCTGGACAAAGGACACCTTATCCAACATTCTGACGGAAGACCACCAAAAGTAAGAAACATTTTATGATGCTATTTCTAATATCTGTCGTGCATGTTGACTGGTCGTGTTTTTCTGTCTATTTTGGCTATGCTAATGTTACGCTACATTTTGTTTGCGCTGTAAAACATTTAATAAATGGGAAATATTGTCTAGAATCACAAGATGCCTGTCTTTCAATTGCTATACACTATGTATTTTTCAGAAATGTTTTATGATGAGTAATTAGGTATTTGACGTTGGTGTCTGTAAATATTATGGCTGCTTTCGGTGCAATTTCTGATTGTAGCTGAAATGTAAACTATGAATTATACCTGAAATATGCAAATTTTTCAGAAAAAACATATGCTATACAATAAATATGTTATCAGACTGTCATCTGATGAGGTTGTTTCTTGGTTAGTGGCTATTTTTATCTTTATTTGGCCGTATTTGTGATAGCTACTGATGGAGTCATAAACTGACGGAGTAAGAATATTGGTGTCTTTTGCTAACGTGATTAGCTAATAGATTTACATATTGTGTCTTCCCTGTAAAAGATTTTAAAAATCGGACATGTTGGCTTGATTCACAAGATGTGCACCTTTCATCTGGTGTCTTGGACTTGTTAATGTGTGAAAGTTAAATATTAAAAAAAATATATATTTTGAATTTCGCGCCCTGCACTTGAGCTGGATGTTGTCATAAGTGTACCGGTGTCGGGCTGCACCCCTAACAGGTTAAATGTGCAACCGGAGAGATTAAAACTGAATCACCTTTACTCCACACACAGAGACGAATACAAAGCTCTCCCTCACCATCCATTTGTCGAATCTGAACAAAATTATATCCTCCTGGTTCCTGCTTACAAACAAAAATTAAGGAGAAGTGGATCTAAAATTCCATGCGTAACAGTTGTATCTTTTAGCAATGTTTATTATGAGTATTTCTGTAAATTGATGTGGCTCTCTGCAAAATCACCGGATGTTTTGGATCTACTGAACATAAGGCGCCAATGTAAACTGAGATTTTTGGATATAAATATGAACTTTATTCAACAAAACATACATGTATTGTGTAACATGAAGTCCTATGAGTGTCATCTGATGAAGATCATCAAAGGTTAGTGGTTAATTTTGTCTCTATTTCTGCTTTTTGTTACTCCTCTCTTTGGCTGGAAAAATGGCTGTGTTCTTCTGTGACTTGGCTCTGACCAAACATAATCGTTTGGTGTGCTTTCGTCATAAAGCTTTTTGAAATCGGACACTGTGGCTGGATTTACAACAACTGTATCTTTAAAATGGTGTAAAATATTTGTATGTTTGAGGAATTGTAATTTTTTTGAATTTGGCGCCCTGAAGTTTCACTGGCTGTTGAAGAAGTGGGACGCTAGACATACCCTAGAGAGATTAAAGTAGGAAACACAAATGACTAGATCAATAAAAAAGTGATCAGATGAAGCAGATGTTAAAACTTCTTGTCAATATGAGGGCGCTGTTTTCACTTTGTAAAAATTCGTTCCCAAATTAAACTGCCTCATACTCAATTCTTGCTTGTACAATATGCATATTATTATTACTATTGGATAGAAAACACTCTCTAGTTTCTAAAACCGTTTGAATTATATCTGTGAGTAAAACAGAACTCAAGTTGGAGCAAACTTCCTGTCAGGAAGTGAGAAATCTGAAATCAGGCACTCTGTTCCAGGGTCAGTTTATTAATTTGCATGTTCTATTGGTCGACATGCACTGCATACGCCTTCCCCTAGATGTCAGCAAGCAGTGAGAATTGGAATGGAGTTGCTAGGCAGATCTGAGGCCATATAAAGGGTCTTGGAATGTGGGGTGCACTCTTTTCAACGTTCGCCATGACGCGAGACAGACCTCAGGATGGCATTCTGGAAAGCTCTCGTTATAGGCCTTAGATATATCCGGCTCTGATTTTATTCGATATAGGTGTTAAAAATGTCATAATAAAGTTATTTTAACCTTTCACGAGTATCTACCCCGGGTCCGGGAGCACCCCCCACCCCCCCCCACACTGAGTAGCATAGCCTAGCATAGCGTCACAATTAAATAGTAGCATCTAAATATCATTAAATCACAAGTCCAAGACACCTAATGAAAGATACAGATCTTGTGAATAAAGCCACCATTTCAGATTTTTAAAATGTTTTACAGGGAAGACAAAATATGTAAATCTATTAGCTAACCACGTTAGCAAAAGACACCACTTTTCTAACTCCATCAGTTTCTTACTCCATCAGGTGCTATCACCAATTCGGCTAAACTAAGATATTGATAGCCACTAACCAAGAAAAAAACTCATCAGATGACAGTCTGATAACATATTTATGGTATAGGATAGGTTTTGTTAGAAAAATGTGCATATTTCAGGTAGATATCATAGTTTACAATTGCACCCACCGTCACAAATGGACTAGAATAAATACATAGAGCAACGTGTATTACCTAAATACTAATCATCAAACATTTCGTAAAAATACACAGCATACACTAATCGAAAGACACAGATCCTGTGAATACAGACAATATTTCAGATTTTCTAAGTGTCTTACAGCGAAAACACAATAAATCGCTATATTAGCATACCACATGTGCAAACGTTACCAGAGCATTGATTCTAGCCAAAGAGAGCGATAACGTAATCATCGCCAAAATATATGAATTTTTTCACTAACCTTCTCAGAATTCTTCAGATGACACTCCTGTAACATCACATTACAACATACATATACAGTTTGTTCGAAAATGTGCATATTTAGCCACCAACATCATGGTTAGACAATGACAAAAGTTGCCCAGCTGGTCAGACAATGTCGTGCGCCATATTAGACAGTGATCTAGTCGTATACATAAATACTCATAAACGTGACTAAAAAATATAGGGTGGACAGCGATTGATAGACAATTTAATTCTTAATACAATCGCTGATTTACATTTTTTTTATTAGCCTTACTTTTCAATACAGTTTGCGCAAAGCGAAGCTACGTCAAACAAAATGGCGTCATAAGCGATTAACATTTCTCGACAGAAACACGATTTATCATAATAAATTGTTCCTACTTTGAGCTGTTCTTCCATCAGAATCTTGGGCAAAGAATCCTTTCTTGGGTCTAATCGTCTTTTGGTCGAAAGCTGTCCTCTTGCCATGTGGAAATGCCAACTGCGTTCGGCATGAACTGGAAACCTGCCCGGCTCTTCAAAAAGTCTCAGAAATAAATGTCCCAAAATGCGCACTAAACGGATATAAATTGCTATAAAACGGTTTAAATTTACTATCTTATGATGTTTTTAACTCCTATAACGAGTAGAAACATGACCGGAGAAATATTACTGGCTCCACTAATGCTTTGAAAAAGAACGGGTCGGTGTCCACCGTGCGTCCGGCGCAGCTGGAAAGGAGTTCCTACCTACACGTGTTTTTGTTTTATAGTGGCTGTGATTGGGCAATCGATACCATTCAAAGCGTCATCACGTAAAGGCATCCAGGGGAAGACGTAAGCAGTGTCCGTATCCTTATAGCATTCACAATGGCCTTTAAACTGACTCCAGATCAGGGGCCAAAATGTGTGAAATCTGACTCCATGTCAGGGAAATTGCTGTAGAATGAGTTCTGTTCCACTCAGAGACAAAATTCCAATGGCTATAGAAACTAGAGACTGTTTTCTATCCAATAATAGTAATACTATGTATATTGTACGATCAAGTAGGAGAGTAGGAAGCCGTTTAATCTGTAATGCAAATATGCTAATGAGTAAACAGCACCCCCTGTAGTCGCAAGAAGTTAAACTGAGTTATATCATTTTATATCAGTATATTGCGATTTTCGGAATTTTCTTTGTGCTGTGTAATGAAGAGTTGGACACGTCTGGGCCACATAGCTAATGTTTGCTGCTAATTCCTAAGCTGAAGACTACATTCTACAGCCGGAGCAACGATTATTCTGGACAAAGGACAACTTGCCCAAGATTCTGATGGAAGCTCATCAAAAAGTAAGAACTATTTATGATGTTAATTCGTTGTTCTGTTGAAAAATGTAAAACTACTATTCCGCCATTCATTTCGGTGCGGTCTCGCTTTAACGCACGCTGTATGTTGTAGTAACGTTAATTTTAAAAATCTAACACAGCGGTTGCATTAAGAACGAATGTATCTTTCATTTGCTGTCCAACCTGTATTTTTTTGTCAAGTTTATGATTAGTTATTGATTAGATTAGGTGCCTCTCCCAAGATTTCTCCCGACATTTTCTTTGCAGCTTGGCTACTATTCTCATTGTATAACCACGATTTGTGCCGCTAAATATGCACATTTTCGAACAAACAATATATGTATTGTGTAATATGATGTTATAGGACTGTCATCTGATGAAGTTTTGAGAAGGTTAGTGAAAAATGTAATGTCTTTTGCTGGTTTATTCGCTATCGCTAACGTGCATGAATCAATGCTGCTGTGTGGTTGGCTATTGTAGTAAGCTAATATAATGCTAAATTGTGTTTTCGCTGTAAAACACATAAAGAATCTGAAATATTGTCTGGATTCACAAGATCTTTGTCTTTCATTTGCTGTACACTGTGTATTTTTCTTAAATGTTTTATGATGACTATTAAGCTAATTCACGTTGCTCTCTGTAGTTATTCTAGTTGCTTTGGGGAGAGTTGTGATGGTGGCTGCAATGTAAAACTATGATTTATACCTGAAATATGCACATTTTTCGAACAAAACATATGCTATACAATAAATATGTTATCAGACTGTCATCTGATGAAGTTGTTTCTTGGTTAGTGACTATTTATATCTTTATTTGGTCGAATTTGTGATAGCTACCTATGCAGGAAAAAATGTATTTTGCTATGGTGGTTAGCTAATAGAAATACATATTGTGTCTTCCCTGTAAAACATTTTAAAAATAAGAAATGATGGCTGGATTCACAAGATGTGTATCTTTCATTTGGTGTCTTGGACTTGTGATTTCATGAACATTTTATTATATGATATCCCTGTGGCTTTAGGCTAGGCTATGCTAGTCAGCTTTTTTGATGGGGGGGATCCTGGATCCGGGTTTGTGACTCGCTACAGGCTAAGCTACAGGACTGTTTTGCTAGCACAGCCTGGAATATGTTCCGGGATTCCTCCGATGGCATTGAGGAGTACACCACATCAGTCACTGGCTTCATCAACAGGTGCATCGATGACGACGTCTTCACTGACATTTTCAACCTCTCCCTGTCCGAGTCTGTAACACCAACATATTTTAAGTACACCACCATAGTGCCTGTGCCCAAGAACACTAAGGTAACCTGCCTAAATGACTACAGACCCGTAGCACTCACGTCTGTAGCCATGAAGTGCTTTGAAAGGCTGTTCATGGCTCACATCAATGCCATTATCCCAGAAACCCTAGACCCACTCCAATTTGCATACCGCCCAAACAGATCCACAGATGATGCAATCTCTATTGTACTCTACACTGCCCTTTCCCACCTGGACAAAAGGAACACCTATGTGATAATGCTATTCATTGACTACAGCTCAGCGTTCAACACCATAAAGCCCTCAAATCTCATGAATAAGCTAAGGACTCTGGGACTAAACACCTCCCTCTGCAACGACTCCAAAACCATTATTAAGTTTGCAGATGACACAACAGTGTCACAACTGTCACCAACAACGACGACACAGCCTATAGGGAGGAGGTCAGAGACCTGGCCGTGTGGTGCCAGGACAACAACCTCTCCCTCAACATGATCAAGACAAAGGAGATGATTGTGGACTACAGGAAAAAAGAGGAACGAGCATGCCCCCATTCTCATCGACAGGGCTGTAGTGGAGCAGGTTGAGAGATTCAAGTTCCTTGATGTCCACATCACCAACAAACTAACATGGTCCAAACACATCAAGACAGTCGTGAAGAGGGCACGACAAAACCTATTCCCCCTCAGGAGACTGAAAAGATTTGGCATGGGTCCCCAGATCCTCAAAAGGTTCTACAGCTGCAACATCGAGAGCATCCTGACTGGTTGCATCACTGCCTGGTATGGCAACTGCTAGGCCTCAGACTGCAAGGCACTACAGAGGGTAGTGCGTACGGCCCAGTACATCACCCGGACCAAGCTTCCTGCCATCCAATAAATACAAATTGTCAAAGATTCCAGCCACCCTAGTCATAGACTGTTCTCTCTGCTACTGCACGGCAAGCGGTACCGGAGCGCCAAGTCAAGGACCAAGAGGCTAAATAGCTTCTACCCCTAAGCCATGAGACTCCTGAACATCTACTCAAATGGCTACCCAGACTATTTGCATTGCCCCCCCCCCCCTCTTTTACTCCACTGCTACTCTCTGTTGTTACCATCTATGCATAGTCACTTTAATAACTCTACCTACATGTGCATATTACCTCAAATAACCGGTTCCCCCACACGTTGACTATGTACCGGTACCCACCTGTATATAGTCTCGCTTTTGTTATTTTACTGATGCTCTTTAACTACTTGTTACTTTTATTTATTATTCTTCTCCTTATCTTTTTTAAACTGCATTGTTGGTAAGGGGCTAATACAATTTGACTAATATTTTTGATTTGATTTGATTTGATTGGGTTTCTTACCAGTGTGTCTCTCCTTCACATCAGGTCTCAGGGAAGAACAAGTACTTCAACAAAGCCAGTTCTTACCAGTGTGTCTCTAATTCATGTCAGGTCTCAGGGAATGTAACGTAACCACTCAATATTTACTAGTATACACAGCTGTGGTCTCCTCCCTCCACCAGTCTCCTCCCTCCACCAGTCTCCTCCCTCCACCAGTCTCCTCTTCCACCAGTCTCCTCCCTCCACCAGTCTCCAGCCTCCACCAGTCTCCTCCCTCCACCAGTCTCCAGCCTCCACCAGTCTCCAGCCTCCACCAGTCTCCAGCCTCCACCAGTCTCCTCCACCAGTCTCCAGCTTCCACCAGTCTCCAGCCTCCACCAGTCTCCTCCTTCCACCAGTCTCCAGCCTCCACCAGTCTCCTCTATCAGTCTCCTTCCTCCCTCTGTCTCCTCCTCCACCAGTCTCCTCCCTCTGTCTCCTCCTCCACCAGTCTCCTCCCTCCATCTCCTCCTCCACCAGTCTCCTCCCTCTGTCTCCTCCTCAACCAGTCTCCTCCCTCCGTCTTCTCCTCCACCAGTCTCCTCCCTCTGTCTCCTCCATCAGTCTCCTCCCTCCGTCTCCTCCTCCACCAGTCTCCTCCCTCTGTCTCCTCCTCCAACAGTCTCCTCCCTCCGTCTCCTCCTCCACCAGTCTCCTCCCTCTGTCTCCTCCTCCACCAGTCTCCTCCCTCCGTCTCCTCCTCCACCAGTCTCCACCCTCCGTCTCCTCCTCCACCAGTCTCCTCCCTCCGTCTCCTCCTCTAGTCTCCTCCCTCCGTCTCCTCCTCCACCAGTCTCCTCCCTCCGTCTCCTCCTCCACCAGTCTCCTCCCTCCGTCTCCTCCTCCACCAGTCTCCTCCCTCCGTCTCCTCCTCCACCAGTCTCCTCCCTCCGTCTCCTCCTCCACCAGTCTCCTCCCTCCGTCTCCTCCTCCACCAGTCTCCTCCCTCCGTCTCCTCCTCAACCAGTCTCCTCCCTCCGTCTTCTCCTCCACCAGTCTCCTCCCTCCGTCTCCTAATCCACCAGTCTCCTCCCTCCATCTCCTCCTCCACCAGTCTCCTCCCTCCGTCTCCTCCTCCACCAGTCTCCTACCTCTGTTTCCTCCTCCATCAGTCTCCTCCCTCCGTCTCCTCCTCCACCAGTATCCTCCCTCCGTCTCCTCCTCCACCAGTCTCCACCCTCCGTCTCCTCTTCCACCAGTCTCCTCCCTCCGTCTCCTCCTCCACCAGTCTCCTCCCTCCGTCTCCTCCTCTAGTCTCCTCCCTCCGTCTCCTCCTCCACCAGTCTCCTCCCTCCATCTCCTCCTCCACCAGTCTCCTCCCTCCGTCTCCTCCTCCACCAGTCTCCTCCCTCCGTCTCCTCCTCCACCAGTCTCCTCCCTCCGTCTCCTCCTCAACCAGTCTCCTCCCTCCGTCTCCTCCTCCACCAGTCTCCACCCTCCGTCTCCTCCTCCACCAGTCTCCTCCCTCCGTCTCCTCCTCTAGTCTCCTCCCTCCATCTCCTCCTCCACCAGTCTCCTCCCTCCGTCTCCTCCTCCACCAGTCTCCTCCCTCCGTCTCCTCCTCCACCAGTATCCTCCCTCCGTCTCCTCCTCCACCAGTCTCCTCCCTCCGTCTCCTCCTCCACCAGTCTCCTCCCTCTGTCTCCTCCTCCACCAGTCTCCTCCCTCCGTCTCCTCCTCAACCAGTCTCCTCCCTCCGTCTCCTCCTCCACCAGTCTCCTCCCTCCGTCTCCTCCTCCACCAGTCTCCTCCCTCCGTCTCCTAATCCACCAGTCTCCTCCCTCCATCTCCTCCTCCACCAGTCTCCTCCCTCCGTCTCCTTCTCCACCAGTCTCCTCCCTCCGTCTCCTCCTCCACGAGTCTCCTCCCTCCGTCTCCTCCTCCACCAGTCTCCTCCCTCCATCTCCTCCTCCACCAGTCTCCTCCCTCTGTCTCCTCCTCCACCAGTCTCCTCCCTCTGTCTCTTCCTCCACCAGTCTCCTCCCTCTGTCTCCTCCTCCACCAGTCTCCTCCCTCTGTCTCCTCCTCCACCAGTCTCCTCCCTCTGTCTCCTCCTCCACCAGTCTCCTCCCTCCGTCTCCTCCTCCACCAGTCTCCTCCCTCCGTCTCCTCCTCCACCAGTCTCCTCCCTCCGTCTCCTCCTCAACCAGTCTCCTCCCTCTGTCTCTTCCTCCACCAGTCTCCTCCCTCTGTCTCCTCCTCCACCAGTCTCCTCCTCCACCAGTCTCCTCCCTCTGTCTCCTCCTCCACCAGTCTACCAGGTGTGTCAAGGGGATAGAGACTAAGCAGGGCCAGAGCTTTAACACCACCAGAACTCTTCTCTCCATTTCTCAGCTCACTGCACCTACAGGCTGGACTTGTAACCGTGTGTGTGTGTGATTGTGTGTGTGTGTGTGTGCGTGTGTGCGTGCGTGCCTGTGCGTGTGTGTGCGTGCGTGTATTTCACTATGCGTGTCCAGTAAGCTGAGGAATGGAGAGATCCCCTGTAGTGTCAGTGTGGCCAGGGGGCATGATTGGGCAGGGTGGCAGTGCCATGCTCCCAACTCCACACCTCTACCTGGCAAGACACACACCTTGCCCCAGGGCTCTCCTACTCTCCAGAGGGTTCTCAGAGTTAACTCTGCTCTCCGTGGACACACACTCCTATCTTCGCACACCTGACCGTACCTCTCTAAGGCACTCACACGGTGGGAGGTGTGAGTGTGTGTTTGTATGTGTTAAATCACACAGCAGGGTAGCACTGTGATGTTTTAATCTGCCCTGGGGGCCTCTGCCACTCACAATCCACTCAGTCTCTACCTCACTATCACTCACTCTTCAGTCTCTACCTCACTATCACTCACTCTTCAGTCTCTACCTCTAAATCACTCACTCTTCAGTCTCTATCTCTAAATCACTCACTCTTCAGTCTCTACTTCTAAATCACTCACTCGTCAGTCTCTATATCACTCACTCTTCAGTCTCTACCTCTAAATCTCTCACTCTTCAGTCTCTATCTCCATATCACTCACTCTTCAGTCTCTATCTCTAAATCACTCACTCTTCAGTCTCTATCTCTATATCACTCACTCTTCAGTCTCTATATCACTCACTCATTAGTCTCGACATCAACATCACTCACTCTTCAGTCTCTACCTCTATATCACTCACTCTTCAGTCTCTATATCACTCACTCTTTAGTCTCTACCTCACCATCACTCACTCGTCAGTCTCTATATCACTCACTCTTTAGTCTCTACCTCACCATCACTCAGTCTTCAGTCTCTTTATCACTCACTCTTCAGTCTCTATATAACTCACTCTTCATTCTCAATATCATTCACTCTTCACTCTCTAGATCACTCACTCTTCAGTCTCTACCTCACTATCACTCACTCTTCAGGCTCTATATCACTCACTTTTCATATTCCATCCATCTCTCTTCTGTTTCAAATAACTGTATGAAGTAAACAATTCTAATACTGAGCTACTGTATATTGAATGCTCCAAAAAATTGGGAAAATGTATTTTATACTAATACAATTGCTCAGAGAATTACAATTTGCCTTGTCTCAGGATAGTAAGTTGTTGGTTGAAGGCATCCCTCTAGTGGTGTGGGGGCTGTGCTTTGGCAAAGTGGGTGGGGTTATATCCTGCCTGTTTGGCCCTGTACGGGGGTATCGTTGGACGGGGCCACAGTGTCTCCCGACCCCTCCTGTCTCAGCCTCCAGTATTTATGCTGCAGTAGTTTATGTGTCAGAGGGCTAGAATCAGTCTGTTATATATGGAGTATTTCCCCTGTCTTAATCGGTGTCCTGTGTAAATTGAAGTATGCTCTCTCTAGTTCTTTCTTTCTTTCTTTCTTTCTCTCTCTCGGAGGACCTGAGCCCTAGGACAATGCCTCAGGACTACCTGGCATAATGACTCCTTGCTGTCCCCAGTCCAGCTGGTTCGGCTGCTGCTCCAGTTTCAACTGTTCTGCCTGTGGCTATGGAACCCTGACCTGTTCACCGGACGTGCTACCTTGTCCCGGACGTGCTGTTTTCAACTCTCTAGAGACAGCAGGAGTGGTAGAGATACTCTTAATGATTGGCTATGAAAAGCCAACTGACATTTACTCCTGAGGTGCTGACCTGTTGCACCCTCTACAACCACTGTGATTATTATTATCTGACCCTGCTGGTAATCTATGAACATTTGAACATCTTGGCCATGTTCTGTTATAATCTCCACCTGGCACAGCCAGAAGAGGACTGGCCACCCCTCATAGCCTGGTTCCTCTCTAGGTTTCTTCCTAGGTTTTGGCCTTTCTAGGGAGTTTTTCCTAACCACCGTGCTTCTACACCTGCATTGCTTGCTGTTTGGGGTTTTAGGCTGGGTTTCTGTACAGCACTTTGTGACTTCGGCTGATGTAAGACGGGATTTATAAAAACATTTGATTTCATTGATTGAATTTGTTATTATTGACAACTCTGTTTTCTATCGATGTCAATACTTTGTCTTGCTGTGAGGATATTGGTACTGAGCCTTTTTATTTAAAAAAATGTTGAGTTGGAGAACATACTGGTACAGATCTCAGACCGTTTCTACATACAGAACCTGTGTCCCTGATCTTCGCTTTTGGAATTCAAACAATAGATTTTCAATGCGTCCGGAGACTGAGATGGCATATTGCAAAATGTAGATTTTTGAGGCCAATTAACGATTTTCTTTGTGGATTTTGATGTGTGCTTGGGATTCTTGTCTTGCTGGACGATCCACTTGCGGCCAAGACCAGGTTTTTGGCTAAAATATTCTGGTACTCTGTGAAGTTCATGATGTCTGTTAGAGCCGATTTGGACATATTTGTATAAAAGACAGAACATACTGAGCTCTATGTACGTTTGTGTAAATATATTAAATATGAATGTATATGATGAAATATTAGGTACGTACCTTTATGATTTATATTTACCTGTTTGAGATGTCATTTTGCCCCCTTCGTTTTTGCCCCCTTCGTTTTTGCCCCCCGCCCCCTTGCCCATTCATTGTACTGTGGTAAGTGTGTTAGGATAAAGGCAGGAAGCGGGACGTGGGAGCGGTATAGTTTTTTGACCATACAGACATACAGACCATACAAACAGGTCATATTATGTATTTTTTAAGTTGATTGGAGAAAAAAAAAAAATGTTAGATTTAAGAAAAATTTACCTTTTTGTTGCACCATATTCCTGGATCTCATTTACTGTTTTGGCCGTTTGGAAACCTTAAATGTGGACTGTATGCGAACGAAACTTCCCCGCTTTTCAGGCTAGGGCAGCGGTTATGGTCAAGAGGAAAGGAAGCCACTACAATGTCGTTGACCTTAACAAGGACCAGTGGAAGCAAATAGCCCTATAACATCAAAGCTCAACCACCATATTTTACAGTAGATACGGGGCTCTTTTATGTTTATGCATTCTCATTTCGATGCCAAACCCACCATTGTTATGCATGACCAAAGGGCTCTATTTTCATGTTATCTGACCAAAGGTTTCAATCCAAGTGCCAATGCTGTTTAGTAAACTCCAGGCATTTACACCTGTTGGATGACTGACTGAGCTCCTCGGGCCTTTTTTGAGAAAAAAAAAGTATTACTTGTTTAACAAAATCGCTTTCTCTGAGCAATGGTATTGTCAAAAATAACATAATTTCCCATTTTTTTGAGAATGCAATATACGTACACTCATATACATATATCAAATCAGTATATAAAATGAATTATGTATAGATAAATATGAGCAAAAATGACTCATATATATATATATATATATATATATATATATATAGTCATTTTTGCTCATATTTATTTAGGGGGTCAATAATTTCAAACCCCACTGTACATCTCTATCGCCCTCTTGAGAACACATATCTTAGCCCATTGAACATTTTTCCGTTTATTAATTACTTTTTTTTGTTTGTCTTCATGACTTCTGTCTCAGTCTCCTCTATATCTCTATCGTACCTGATCTCCGCTGGCCTTGAGGGAACCTCTGGGGTTTACAGCAGGATCAGTATGTAGCTAACTTCCTGTTTTGAATTCACCTCAGTTGTAGTTCTTTCAGCTCAATCAGCTGGCCTCAATGATCTTTCAAGGGAACGGAGTGATATGTTTACGTAGATACACACACACACACACACACGCGGGCATACACACACAATTTGCCTTCATGTGCTAAATGCCCGCTCCTTCGGGGTGGGACAATTTTAATCACCCAGAGTCCCTGTTTCTGAGAAATGTATGGAATACTCACATTTACAGAAATGTATGTGTGCATACGTACGTACGTGAGTGTGTCTGCGTATGTGCGTGCGTGTATATGTGCACTGTTAGTGGAGAAGAGCTGGCAGCAGTCCCAGCCTTCCCCCAGGAGAGACACAGGTCTTAAGACAGAGAGAAGGAACAGCACTCTGTCAATGTTTGGCTTTCAGCGTGTTTGATTATCTGGGGTTTCCTGAAAGGCTTGTTGCTTATTTGCGCATTTCTTTGGACATGTCAGCCCTATGACAGACAGTAACAATAGTGGGTTTAAATAGATGTTTGATTTGATTTGATCTGATTTGATTTGATCGTCGGGAAGTGAACAGAATTACTACGGCCTACTATGTTTGGATTCTAAATTGTCAGCGTCTGTTCCACCCCCTCTACCCCTCTACCCCTCTACCCCTCTACCCCTCCACCCCTCTACCCCTCTACCCCTCTACCCCTCCATCCCTCCACCCCTCCACCCCTCCACCCCTCCACCCCTCTACCCCTCCACCCCTCTACCCCTCCACCCCTCTACCCCTCTACTCCTCTACCCCTCTACCCCTCCATCCCTCCACCCCTCCACCCCTCCACCCCTCCATCCCTCCACCCCTCCACCCCTCTACCCCTCCACCCCTCTACCCCTCCACCCCTCTACCCCTCCATCCCTCCACCCCTCCACCCCTCCACCCCTCCACCCCTCTACCCCTCTACCCCTCTACCCCTCCACCCCTCCATCCCTCTACCCCTCTACCCCTCCACCCCTCCACCCCTCCACCCCTCTACCCCTCCACCCCTCCACCCCTCTACCCCTCCACCCCTCCACCCCTCCACCCCTCTACCCCTCCACCCCTCTACCCCTCTACCCCTCTACCCCTCTACCCTCTACCCCTCCACCCCTCCACCCCTCTACCCCTCCACCCCTCCATCCCTCCACCCCTCCACCCCTCCACCCCTCTACCCCTCTACCCCTCCATCCCTCCATCCCTCCACCCCTCCACCCCTCCACCCCTCCACCCCTCCACCCCTCCACCCCTCCATCCCTCTACCCCTCCACCCCTCCATCCCTCTATCCCTCTACCCCTCCACCCCTCTACCCCTCCACCCCTCTATCCCTCCATCCGTCCACCCCTCCACCCCTCCATCCCTCCACCCCTCCACCCCTCTATCCCTCTATCCCTCTATCCCTCCATCCCTCCACCCCTCTATCCCTCTATCCCTCTACCCCTCCACCCCTCCACCCCTCTACCCCTCTACCCCTCTACCCCTCCATCCCTCTATCCGTCCACCCCTCTATCCCTCTATCCCTCTACCCCTCTACCGCTCTATCCCTCTACCCCTCCATCCCTCCACCCCTCTATCCCTCTATCCCTCCACCCCTCCACCCCTCCATCCCTCCATCCCTCCACCCCTCTATCCCTCCACCCCTCCATCCCTCCACCCCTCTATCCCTCTATCCCTCCACCCCTCCACCCCTCCATCCCTCCATCCATCCACCCCTCTATCCCTCCACCCCTCCACCCCTCCATCCCTCCACCCCTCTATCCCTCCACCCCTCCACCCCTCTACCCCTCCATCCCTCCACCCCTCTATCCCTCCACCCCTCCATCCCTCCACCCCTCCACCCCTCCACCCCTCCACCCCTCCACCCCTCTACCCCTCCACCCCTCCACCCCTCTACCCCTCTACCCCTCTACCCCTCTACCCCTCCACCCCTCCACCCCTCTACCCCTCCATCCCTCCATCCCTCCACCCCTCCACCCCTCCACCCCTAAATCCCTCCACCCCTCCACCCCTCTACCCCTCCACCCCTCCACCCCTCCACCCCTCTACCCCTCTACCCCTCCATCCCTCCACCGCTCTATCCCTCCACCCCTCTACCCCTCCACCCCTCCACCCCTCCACCCCTCTACCCCTCTACCCCTCTATCCCTCCACCGCTCTATCCCTCCACCCCTCCATCCCTCCATCCCTCCACCGCTCTATCCCTCCACCCCTCCATCCCTCCACCCCTCTATCCCTCTATCCCTCCACCCCTCCACCCCTCTATCCCTCTATCCCTCTATCCCTCTATCCCTCTTTCCCTCCATCCCTCCACCCCTCCATCCCTCCACCCCTCCACCCCTCCACCCCTCTATCCCTCCACCCCTCCACCCCTCCACCCCTCCACCCCTCTACCCCTCTACCCCTCTACCCCTCCACCCCTCCACCCCTCTACCCCTCTACCCCTCTACCCCTCCATCCCTCCACCCCTCCATCCCTCTATCCGTCCACCCCCTCCATCCCTCTATCCCTCTATCCCTCTTTCCCTCCATCCCTCCATCCCTCCATCCCTCCACCCCTCCATCCCTCCATCCCTCTATCCCTCTATCCGTCCACCCCCTCCATCCCTCCATCCCTCCACCCCTCCACCCCTCCACCCCTCCATCCCTCTATCCGTCCACCCCCTCCATCCCTCCATCCCTCCACCCCTCCATCCCTCCACCCCTCCATCCCTCCTCCCCTCTATCCCTCTATCCCTCTTCCACTCCATCCCTCCTCCCCTCTATCCCTCTATCCCTCCATCCCTCCACCCCTCCACCCCTCCATCCCTCCATCCCTCTATCCGTCCACCCCCTCCATCCCTCCACCCCTCCATCCCTCTATCCCTCTATCCCTCCATCCCTCCATCCCTCTATCCCTCCATCCCTCCATCCCTCCATCCCTCCATCCCTCTATCCCTCTATCCCTCCATCCCTCCATCCCTCTATCCCTCTATCCCTCCATCCATCCATCCCTCTATCCCTCCATCCCTCCACCCCTCCATCCCTCCACCCCTCCATCCCTCTATCCCTCTATCCCTCCATCCCTCCATCCCTCTATCCCTCCACCCCTCTATCCCTCTATCCCTCCATCCCTCCACCCCTCCATCCCTCCACCCCTCCATCCCTCCACCCCTCCATCCCTCTATCCCTCTATCCCTCCATCCCTCTATCCCTCTATCCCTCTATCCCTCTATCCCTCCATCCCTCTATCCCTCTATCCATCCATCCCTCTATCCCTCTATCCCTCCATCCCTCTATCCCTCTATCCCTCCATCCCTCCATCCCTCTATCCCTCTATCCCTCTATCCCTCCATCCCTCCACCCCTCTATCCCTCTATCCCTCCATCCCTCTATCCCTCTATCCATCCATCCCTCCATCCCTCTATCCCTCTTTCCCTCTACCCCTCCATCCCTCCATCCCTCCATCCCTCCATCCCTCCACCCCTCTATCCCTCTATCCCTCTATCCCTCTATCCCTCTATCCCTCTACCCCCTCCATCCCTCCACCCCTCTATCCCTCTATCCCTCTACCCCCTCCATCCCTCCACCCCTCCATCCCTCCATCCCTCCACCCCTCTATCCCTCTATCCCTCTACCCCCTCCATCCCTCCACCCCTCTATCCCTCTATCCGTCCACCCCCTCCATCCCTCCATCCCTCCACCCCTCCACCCCTCCACCCCTCCATCCCTCTATCCGTCCACCCCCTCCATCCCTCCATCCCTCTACCCCCTCCATCCCTCCACCCCTCCATCCCTCCATCCCTCTATCCGTCCACCCCCTCCATCCCTCCATCCCTCTACCCCTCTATCCCTCCATCCCTCTACCCCCTCCATCCCTCCACCCCTCCATCCCTCCATCCCTCTATCCCTCTTTCCCTCTTTCCCTCCACCCCTCCATCCCTCCATCCCTCTATCCGTCCACCCCCTCCATCCCTCCATCCCTCTACCCCTCTATCCCTCCATCCCTCTACCCCCTCCATCCGTCCACCCCCTCCATCCCTCCATCCCTCTATCCCTCTATCCCTCTATCCCTCTTTCCCTCTTTCCCTCCATCCCTCCATCTCTCTATCCCTCTACCCCTCCATCCCTCCATCCCTCCACCCCTCCCTCCACCCCTCCCTCCACCCCTCCCTCCACCCCTCCCTCCACCCCTCCACCCCTCCCTCCACCCCTCCCTCCACCCCTCCACC
Source organism: Salvelinus fontinalis (assembly GCF_029448725.1). Lineage (NCBI taxonomy): Eukaryota > Metazoa > Chordata > Actinopteri > Salmoniformes > Salmonidae > Salvelinus > Salvelinus fontinalis. The sequence continues at coordinate 10,869,589 of NC_074679.1, read as the reverse complement.
CCTCCCTCCATCCCTCCACCCCTCTATCCCTCTATCCCTCCATCCCTCCACCCCTCCCTCCACCCCTCCACCCCTCCACCCCTCCCTCCACCCCTCCCTCCACCCCTCCCTCCACCCCTCCACCCCTCCACCCCTCCCTCCACCCCTCCCTCCACCCCTCCACCCCTCCCTCCATCCCTCCATCCCTCTATCCCTCTATCCCTCCATCCCTCCACCCCTCCACCCCTCCACCCCTCCCTCCACCCCTCCCTCCACCCCTCCATCCCTCCACCCCTCTATCCCTCCCTCCCTCCATCCCTCCACCCCTCCATCCCTCCACCCCTCCATCCCTCCACCCCTCCCTCCCTCCACCCCTCCATCCCTCCACCCCTCCCTCCCTCCACCCCTCCATCCCTCCACCCCTCCCTCCCTCCACCCCTCCCTCCCTCCACCCCTCCATCCCTCCACCCCTCCATCCCTCCACCCCTCCCTCCCTCCACCCCTCCATCCCTCCACCCCTCCACCCCTCCATCCCTCCACCCCTCCCTCCCTCCACCCCTCCCTCCCTCCACCCCTCCACCCCTCTATCCCTCCATCCCTCCACCCCTCCCTCCCTCCCTCCATCCCTCCACCCCTCCATCCCTCCATCCCTCCACCCCTCCCTCCCTCCCTCCCTCCCTCCACCCCTCCACCCCTCCATCCCTCCATCCCTCCACCCCTCCCTCCCTCCCTCCCTCCACCCCTCCATCCCTCCATCCCTCCACCCCTCCCTCCCTCCCTCCCTCCACCCCTCCACCCCTCCATCCCTCCATCCCTCCACCCCTCCCTCCCTCCCTCCCTCCACCCCTCCACCCCTCTATCCCTCTATCCCTCTACCCCTCCACCCCTCCACCCCTCTACCCCTCTACCCCTCTACCCCTCCATCCCTCTATCCGTCCACCCCTCTATCCCTCTATCCCTCTACCCCTCTACCGCTCTATCCCTCTACCCCTCCATCCCTCCACCCCTCTATCCCTCTATCCCTCCACCCCTCCACCCCTCCATCCCTCCATCCCTCCACCCCTCTATCCCTCCACCCCTCCATCCCTCCACCCCTCTATCCCTCTATCCCTCCACCCCTCCACCCCTCCATCCCTCCATCCCTCCACCCCTCCACCCCTCCATCCCTCCACCCCTCCACCCCTCTATCCCTCCACCCCTCTATCCCTCCACCCCTCCATCCCTCCACCCCTCCACCCCTCCACCCCTCTATCCCTCCACCCCTCCACCCCTCCACCCCTCTACCCCTCCACCCCTCCACCCCTCTACCCCTCTACCCCTCTACCCCTCCACCCCTCCACCCCTCTACCCCTCCATCCCTCCATCCCTCCACCCCTCCACCCCTCCACCCCTAAATCCCTCCACCCCTCCACCCCTCTACCCCTCCACCCCTCCACCCCTCCACCCCTCTACCCCTCTACCCCTCCATCCCTCCACCGCTCTATCCCTCCACCCCTCTACCCCTCCACCCCTCCACCCCTCCACCCCTCTACCCCTCTACCCCTCTATCCCTCCACCGCTCTATCCCTCCACCCCTCCATCCCTCCATCCCTCCACCGCTCTATCCCTCCACCCCTCCATCCCTCCACCCCTCTATCCCTCTATCCCTCCATCCCTCCACCCCTCCACCCCTCTATCCCTCTATCCCTCTATCCCTCTATCCCTCTTTCCCTCCATCCCTCCACCCCTCCATCCCTCCACCCCTCCACCCCTCCACCCCTCTATCCCTCCACCCCTCCACCCCTCCACCCCTCCACCCCTCTACCCCTCTACCCCTCCACCCCTCCACCCCTCTACCCCTCTACCCCTCCATCCCTCCACCCCTCCATCCCTCTATCCGTCCACCCCCTCCATCCCTCTATCCCTCTATCCCTCTTTCCCTCCATCCCTCCATCCCTCCATCCCTCCACCCCTCCATCCCTCCATCCCTCTATCCCTCTATCCGTCCACCCCCTCCATCCCTCCATCCCTCCACCCCTCCACCCCTCCACCCCTCCATCCCTCTATCCGTCCACCCCCTCCATCCCTCCATCCCTCCACCCCTCCATCCCTCCACCCCTCCATCCCTCCACCCCTCTATCCCTCTATCCCTCTTTCCCTCCATCCCTCCATCCCTCTATCCCTCTATCCCTCCATCCCTCCACCCCTCCACCCCTCCATCCCTCCATCCCTCTATCCGTCCACCCCCTCCATCCCTCCACCCCTCCATCCCTCCACCCCTCCATCCCTCTATCCCTCTATCCCTCCATCCCTCCATCCCTCTATCCCTCCATCCCTCCATCCCTCCATCCCTCCATCCCTCTATCCCTCTATCCCTCCATCCCTCCATCCCTCTATCCCTCTATCCCTCCATCCATCCATCCCTCTATCCCTCCATCCCTCCACCCCTCCATCCCTCCACCCCTCCATCCCTCTATCCCTCTATCCCTCCATCCCTCCATCCCTCTATCCCTCCACCCCTCTATCCCTCTATCCCTCCATCCCTCCACCCCTCCATCCCTCCACCCCTCCATCCCTCCACCCCTCCATCCCTCTATCCCTCTATCCCTCCATCCCTCTATCCCTCTATCCCTCTATCCCTCTATCCCTCCATCCCTCTATCCCTCTATCCATCCATCCCTCTATCCCTCTATCCCTCCATCCCTCTATCCCTCTATCCCTCCATCCCTCCATCCCTCTATCCCTCTATCCCTCTATCCCTCCATCCCTCCACCCCTCTATCCCTCTATCCCTCCATCCCTCTATCCCTCTATCCATCCATCCCTCCATCCCTCTATCCCTCTTTCCCTCTACCCCTCCATCCCTCCATCCCTCCATCCCTCCATCCCTCCACCCCTCTATCCCTCTATCCCTCTATCCCTCTATCCCTCTATCCCTCTACCCCCTCCATCCCTCCACCCCTCTATCCCTCTATCCCTCTACCCCCTCCATCCCTCCACCCCTCCATCCCTCCATCCCTCCACCCCTCTATCCCTCTATCCCTCTACCCCCTCCATCCCTCCACCCCTCTATCCCTCTATCCGTCCACCCCCTCCATCCCTCCACCCCTCCACCCCTCCACCCCTCCATCCCTCTATCCGTCCACCCCCTCCATCCCTCCATCCCTCTACCCCCTCCATCCCTCCACCCCTCCATCCCTCCATCCCTCTATCCGTCCACCCCCTCCATCCCTCCATCCCTCTACCCCTCTATCCCTCCATCCCTCTACCCCCTCCATCCCTCCACCCCTCCATCCCTCCATCCCTCTATCCCTCTTTCCCTCTTTCCCTCCACCCCTCCATCCCTCCATCCCTCTATCCGTCCACCCCCTCCATCCCTCCATCCCTCTACCCCTCTATCCCTCCATCCCTCTACCCCCTCCATCCGTCCACCCCCTCCATCCCTCCATCCCTCTATCCCTCTATCCCTCTATCCCTCTTTCCCTCTTTCCCTCCATCCCTCCATCTCTCTATCCCTCTACCCCTCCATCCCTCCATCCCTCCACCCCTCCACCCCTCCCTCCACCCCTCCCTCCACCCCTCCCTCCACCCCTCCCTCCACCCCTCCACCCCTCCACCCCTCCCTCCACCCCTCCCTCCACCCCTCCACCCCTCCCTCCATCCCTCCACCCCTCTATCCCTCTATCCCTCCATCCCTCCACCCCTCCCTCCACCCCTCCACCCCTCCACCCCTCCCTCCACCCCTCCCTCCACCCCTCCCTCCACCCCTCCCTCCACCCCTCCACCCCTCCACCCCTCCCTCCACCCCTCCCTCCACCCCTCCACCCCTCCCTCCATCCCTCTATCCCTCTATCCCTCCATCCCTCCACCCCTCCACCCCTCCACCCCTCCCTCCACCCCTCCCTCCACCCCTCCATCCCTCCACCCCTCTATCCCTCCCTCCCTCCATCCCTCCACCCCTCCATCCCTCCACCCCTCCCTCCCTCCACCCCTCCATCCCTCCACCCCTCCCTCCCTCCACCCCTCCATCCCTCCACCCCTCCCTCCCTCCACCCCTCCCTCCCTCCACCCCTCCATCCCTCCACCCCTCCATCCCTCCACCCCTCCCTCCCTCCACCCCTCCATCCCTCCACCCCTCCACCCCTCCATCCCTCCACCCCTCCCTCCCTCCACCCCTCCCTCCCTCCACCCCTCCACCCCTCTATCCCTCCATCCCTCCACCCCTCCCTCCCTCCCTCCATCCCTCCACCCCTCCATCCCTCCATCCCTCCACCCCTCCCTCCCTCCCTCCCTCCCTCCACCCCTCCACCCCTCCATCCCTCCATCCCTCCACCCCTCCCTCCCTCCCTCCCTCCACCCCTCCACCCCTCCATCCCTCCATCCCTCCACCCCTCCCTCCCTCCCTCCCTCCACCCCTCCACCCCTCCATCCCTCCATCCCTCCCTCCCTCCCTCCCTCCACCCCTCCACCCCTCCACCCCTCCATCCCTCCATCCCTCCACCCCTCCCTCCCTCCACCCCTCCACCCCTCCACCCCTCCACCCCTCCCTTCACCCCTCCACCCCTCCCTCCATCCCTCCACCCCTCCCTCCACCCCTCCACCCCTCCCTCCATCCCTCCACCCCTCCATCCCTCCACCCCTCCATCCCTCCATCCCTCCATCCCTCCACCCCTCCACCCCTCCATCCCTCCACCCCTCCACCCCTCCCTCCCTCCACCCCTCCACCCCTCCATCCCTCCACCCCCCCATCCCTCCATCCCCCCACCCCTCCACCCCTCCATCCCTCCACCCCTCCACCCCTCCACCCCTCCATCCCTCCATCCCTCCACCCCTCCATCCCTCCACCCCTCCACCCCTCCATCCCTCCACCCCTCCACCCCTCCACTCCTCCATCCGTCCATCCCTCTATCCCTCCACCCCTCCACCCCTCCACCCCTCCACCCCTCCATCCCTCTATCCCTCCACCCCTCCATCCCTCCACCCCTCCATCCCTCCACCCCTCCATCCCTCCACCCCTCCACCCCTCTATCCCTCCACCCCTCCACCCCTCCATCCCTCTATCCCTCTACCCCTCTACCCCTCCATCCCTCCATCCCTCCATCCCTCTATCCCTCCACCCCTCCACCCCTCCACCCCTCCATCCGTCCATCCCTCTATCCCTCCATCCCTCCACCCCTCCACCCCTCCACCCCTCCACCCCTCCATCCCTCCATCCCTCTATCCCTCTATCCCTCCATCCCTCCACCCCTCCACCCCTCCCTCCCTCCATCCCTCCATCCCTCCACCCCTCCACCCCTCCATCCGTCCATCCCTCTACCCCTCCACCCCTCCACCCGTCCACCCCTCCATCCCTCCATCCCTCTATCCCTCCACCCGTCCACCCCTCCATCCCTCCATCCCTCTATCCCTCCACCCCTCCACCCCTCCACCCCTCCACCCCTCCATCCCTCCATCCCTCTATCCCTCCATCCCTCCACCCCTCCACCCCTCCCTCCCTCCATCCCTCCATCCCTCCACCCCTCCACCCCTCCATCCGTCCATCCCTCTACCCCTCCACCCGTCCACCCCTCCATCCCTCTACCCCTCTACCCCTCCATCCCTCCATCCCTCTATCCCTCCACCCCTCCACCCCTCCACCCCTCCACCCCTCCATCCGTCCATCCCTCTATCCCTCTATCCCTCCACCCCTCCACCCCTCCACCCCTCCACCCCTCCATCCGTCCATCCCTCTATCCCTCCATCCCTCCACCCCTCCACCCCTCCACCCCTCCACCCCTCCATCCCTCCATCCCTCTATCCCTCTATCCCTCCATCCCTCCACCCCTCCACCCCTCCCTCCCTCCATCCCTCCATCCCTCCACCCCTCCACCCCTCCATCCGTCCATCCCTCTACCCCTCCACCCCTCCACCCGTCCACCCCTCCATCCCTCCATCCCTCTATCCCTCCACCCGTCCACCCCTCCATCCCTCCATCCCTCTATCCCTCCACCCCTCCACCCCTCCACCCCTCCACCCCTCCATCCCTCCATCCCTCTATCCCTCCATCCCTCCACCCCTCCACCCCTCCCTCCCTCCATCCCTCCATCCCTCCACCCCTCCACCCCTCCATCCGTCCATCCCTCTACCCCTCCACCCGTCCACCCCTCCATCCCTCTACCCCTCTACCCCTCCATCCCTCCATCCCTCTATCCCTCCACCCCTCCACCCCTCCACCCCTCCACCCCTCCATCCGTCCATCCCTCTATCCCTCTATCCCTCCACCCCTCCACCCCTCCACCCCTCCATCCCTCCACCCCTCCAGCCCTCCATCCCTCCACCCCTCCATCCCTCCATCCCTCCACCCCTCCATCCCTCCACCCCTCCATCCCTCCATCCCTCCATCCCTCCACCCCTCCATCCCTCCACCCCTCCATCCCTCCATCCCTCCACCCCTCCCTCCCTCCACCCCTCCACCCCTCCACCCCTCCACTCCTACATCCGTCCATCCCTCTATCCCTCCACCCCTCCACCCCTCCACTCCTCCATCCGTCCAACCCTCTATCCCTCCACCCCTCCACCCCGCCACCCCTCCACCCCTCCATCCCTCCATCCCTCCACCCCTCCATCCCTCCACCCCTCCATCCCTCCATCCCTCCACCCCTCCATCCCTCCATCCCTCCACCCCTCCATCCCTCCATCCCTCCACCCCTCCATCCCTCCACCCCTCCATCCCTCTATCCCTCCACCCCTCCATCCCTCCATCCCTCCACCCCTCCATCCCTCCACCCCTCTATCCCTCCACCCCTCCACCCCTCCACCCCTCCATCCCTCCACCCCTCCATCCCTCCACCCCTCCATCCCTCTATCCCTCCACCCCTCCACCCCTCCATCCCTCCATCCCTCCATCCCTCTATCCCTCTACCCCTCTACCCCTCCATCCCTCCACCCCTCCACCCCTCCACCCCTCCATCCCTCCATCCCTCCATCCCTCCATCCCTCTATCCCTCCACCCCTCCACCCCTCCACCCCTCCATCCCTCTATCCCTCTATCCCTCCATCCCTCCACCCCTCTATCCCTCCACCCCTCCACCCCTCTACCCCTCTACCCCTCCATCCCTCCACCCCTCCACCCCTCCATCCCTCTATCCCTCTATCCCTCTATCCCTCTATCCCTCCATCCCTCCACCCCTCCACCCCTCCCTCCCTCCATCCCTCCATCCCTCCACCCCTCCACCCCTCCATCCGTCCATCCCTCTACCCCTCCACCCCTCCACCCGTCCACCCCTCCATCCCTCCATCCCTCCATCCCTCCACCCCTCCACCCCTCTACCCCTCCATCCCTCCATCCCTCCATCCCTCTACCCCTCCATCCCTCCATCCCTCCATCCCTCCATCCCTCCATCCCTCTATCCCTCTATCCCTCCACCCCTCCACCCCTCCACCCCTCCATCCCTCCACCCCTCCATCCATCCATCCCTCCATCCCTCCATCCCTCCATCCGTCCACCCCTCCATCCCTCCATCCCTCCATCCGTCCACCCCTCCATCCCTCCATCCCTCCATCCGTCCACCCCTCCATCCCTCCATCCCTCCATCCCTCCATCCCTCCACCCCTCCACCCCTCCATCCCTCCATCCCTCCATCCCTCCATCCCTCCATCCATCCATCCCTCCATCCCTCCATCCGTCCACCCCTCCATCCCTCCATCCCTCCATCCGTCCACCCCTCCATCCCTCCATCCCTCCATCCGTCCACCCCTCCATCCCTCCATCCCTCCATCCATCCATCCCTCCATCCGTCCACCCCTCCATCCCTCCATCCCTCCATCCGTCCACCCCTCCATCCCTCCATCCCTCCATCCCTCCATCCCTCCATCCCTCCATCCCTCTATCCCTCCACCCCTCCACCCCTCCACCCCTCCATCCCTCCACCCCTCCATCCCTCCATCCCTCCATCCCTCCATCCCTCCATCCATCCATCCCTCCATCCCTCCATCCGTCCACCCCTCCATCCCTCCATCCCTCCATCCGTCCACCCCTCCATCCCTCCATCCCTCCATCCGTCCACCCCTCCATCCCTCCATCCCTCCATCCCTCCACCCCTCCACCCCTCCATCCCTCCATCCCTCCATCCCTCCATCCCTCCATCCATCCATCCCTCCATCCCTCCATCCGTCCACCCCTCCATCCCTCCATCCCTCCATCCGTCCACCCCTCCATCCCTCCATCCCTCCATCCGTCCACCCCTCCATCCCTCCATCCCTCCATCCATCCATCCCTCCATCCGTCCACCCCTCCATCCCTCCATCCCTCCATCCGTCCACCCCTCCATCCCTCCATCCCTCCATCCGTCCACCCCTCTATCCACCCCTCCATCCCTCCATCCCTCCATCCCTCCATCCCTCCATCCCTCCATCCATCCATCCCTCCATCCCTCCATCCGTCCACCCCTCCATCCCTCCATCCCTCCATCCCTCCATCCGTCCACCCCTCCATCCCTCCATCCCTCCATCCCTCCATCCGTCCATCCCTCCATCCCTCCATCCGTCCACCCCTCCCTCCCTCCATCCCTCCATCCCTCCATCCCTCCATCCCTCCATCCGTCCACCCCTCTATCCATCCCTCCATCCCTCCATCCCTCTATCCCTCCATCCCTCCATCCGTCCACCCCTCTATCCATCCCTCCACCCCTCCATCCCTCCATCCCTCCATCCCTCCATCCGTCCACCCCTCTATCCATCCCTCCATCCCTCCATCCCTCTATCCCTCCATCCCTCCACCCGTCCATCCCTCCACCCCTCCACCCCTCCACCCGTCCACCCCTCCACCCCTCCACCCCTCCACCCCTCCACCCCTCCACCCCTCCATCCCTCTATCCCTCTATCCCTCCACCCGTCCACCCCTCCACCCCTCCACCCCTCCATCCCTCCATCCCTCCATCCCTCCATCCCTCCATCCCTCCATCCGTCCACCCCTCAATCCCTCCACCCGTCCATCCCTCTATCCCTCCATCCGTCCACCCCTCAATCCCTCCACCCGTCCATCCCTCTATCCATCCCTCTATCCCTCCACCCCTCCACCCGTCCACCCCTCTATCCCTCTATCCCTCCATCCCTCTATCCCTCCACCCCTCCATCCCTCCATCCCTCCATCCCTCCACCCCTCCATCCGTCCACCCCTCTATCCCTCCATCCCTCCATCCCTCTATCCCTCTATCCCTCCAACCCTCCACCCCTCCATCCCTCCATCCCTCCACCCGTCCACCCCTCCACCCCTCCACCCCTCCATCCCTCCACCCCTCCATCCCTCTATCCCTCCATCCCTCTATCCCTCCACCCCTCTATCCCTCCACCCCTCTATCCCTCCACCCCTCTATCCCTCCACCCCTCTATCCCTCCACCCCTCCATCCCTCCACCCCTCCACCCGTCCACCCCTCCATCCCTCCATCCCTCCATCCCTCCATCCCTCCATCCCTCCATCCCTCCACCCCTCCATCCGTCCACCCCTCAATCCCTCCACCCGTCCATCCCTCTATCCATCCCTCCATCCCTCCACCCCTCCACCCGTCCACCCCTCCACCCCTCCACCCGTCCACCCCTCCACCCGTCCACCCCTCCATCCCTCCATCCCTCCACCCCTCCACCCCTCCATCCCTCCATCCCTCCATCCCTCCACCCCTCCATCCCTCTATCCCTCCACCCCTCCACCCCTCCATCCCTCTATCCCTCTACCCCTCTACCCCTCTACCCCTCCATCCCTCCATCCCTCCATCCCTCTATCCCTCCACCCCTCCACCCCTCCACCCCTCCACCCCTCCATCCCTCCATCCCTCCATCCCTCCATCCCTCCATCCCTCTATCCCTCTATCCCTCCACCCCTCCACCCCTCCATCCCTCTATCCCTCTATCCCTCCATCCCTCCACCCCTCTATCCCTCCACCCCTCCACCCCTCTACCCCTCCATCCCTCCACCCCTCCACCCCTCCATCCCTCTATCCCTCTATCCCTCTATCCCTCTATCCCTCCATCCCTCCACCCCTCCACCCCTCCCTCCCTCCATCCCTCCATCCCTCCATCCCTCCACCCCTCCATCCGTCCATCCCTCTACCCCTCCACCCCTCCACCCGTCCACCCCTCCATCCCTCCATCCCTCTATCCCTCCACCCCTCCACCCCTCTACCCCTCTACCCCTCCATCCCTCCATCCCTCTACCCCTCCATCCCTCCATCCCTCCATCCCTCCATCCCTCCATCCCTCCATCCCTCTATCCCTCCACCCCTCCACCCCTCCACCCCTCCATCCCTCCATCCCTCCATCCCTCCATCCCTCCATCCGTCCACCCCTCCATCCCTCCATCCCTCCACCCCTCCATCCCTCCATCCCTCCATCCGTCCACCCCTCCATCCCTCCATCCCTCCATCCCTCCATCCCTCCACCCCTCCACCCCTCCATCCCTCCATCCCTCCATCCCTCCATCCCTCCATCCCTCCATCCGTCCACCCCTCCATCCCTCCATCCCTCCATCCGTCCACCCCTCCATCCCTCCATCCCTCCATCCGTCCACCCCTCCATCCCTCCATCCCTCCATCCATCCATCCCTCCATCCGTCCACCCCTCCATCCCTCCATCCCTCCATCCGTCCACCCCTCCATCCCTCCATCCCTCCATCCCTCCATCCCTCTATCCCTCCACCCCTCCACCCCTCCACCCCTCCACCCCTCCATCCCTCCATCCCTCCATCCCTCCATCCCTCCATCCATCCATCCCTCCATCCCTCCATCCGTCCACCCCTCCATCCCTCCATCCCTCCATCCGTCCACCCCTCCATCCCTCCATCCCTCCATCCGTCCACCCCTCCATCCCTCCATCCCTCCATCCCTCCACCCCTCCACCCCTCCATCCCTCCATCCCTCCATCCCTCCATCCCTCCATCCATCCATCCCTCCATCCCTCCATCCGTCCACCCCTCCATCCCTCCATCCCTCCATCCGTCCACCCCTCCATCCCTCCATCCCTCCATCCGTCCACCCCTCCATCCCTCCATCCCTCCATCCATCCATCCCTCCATCCGTCCACCCCTCCATCCCTCCATCCCTCCATCCGTCCACCCCTCCATCCCTCCATCCCTCCATCCGTCCACCCCTCCATCCCTCCATCCCTCCATCCGTCCACCCCTCTATCCACCCCTCCATCCCTCCATCCCTCCATCCCTCCATCCCTCCATCCATCCATCCCTCCATCCCTCCATCCGTCCACCCCTCCATCCCTCCATCCCTCCATCCCTCCATCCCTCCATCCCTCCATCCGTCCACCCCTCCATCCCTCCATCCCTCCATCCCTCCATCCGTCCATCCCTCCATCCCTCCATCCGTCCACCCCTCCCTCCCTCCATCCCTCCATCCCTCCATCCCTCCATCCCTCCATCCGTCCACCCCTCCATCCCTCCATCCCTCCATCCCTCCATCCCTCCATCCGTCCACCCCTCCATCCCTCCATCCCTCCATCCGTCCATCCCTCCATCCCTCCATCCGTCCACCCCTCCCTCCCTCCATCCCTCCATCCCTCCATCCCTCCATCCCTCCATCCGTCCACCCCTCTATCCATCCCTCCATCCCTCCATCCCTCTATCCCTCCATCCCTCCATCCGTCCACCCCTCTATCCATCCCTCCACCCCTCCATCCCTCCATCCCTCCATCCCTCCATCCGTCCACCCCTCTATCCATCCCTCCATCCCTCCATCCCTCCATCCCTCCATCCCTCCACCCGTCCATCCCTCCACCCCTCCACCCCTCCACCCGTCCACCCCTCCACCCCTCCACCCCTCCACCCCTCCATCCCTCCACCCCTCCATCCCTCTATCCCTCTATCCCTCCACCCGTCCACCCCTCCACCCGTCCACCCCTCCATCCCTCCATCCCTCCATCCCTCCATCCCTCCATCCCTCCATCCGTCCACCCCTCAATCCCTCCACCCGTCCATCCCTCTATCCCTCTATCCCTCCATCCCTCTATCCCTCCACCCCTCCATCCCTCCATCCCTCCATCCCTCCACCCCTCCATCCGTCCACCCCTCTATCCCTCCATCCCTCCATCCCTCTATCCCTCTATCCCTCCACCCCTCCACCCGTCCACCCCTCCACCCGTCCACCCCTCCATCCCTCCATCCCTCCACCCCTCCACCCCTCCATCCCTCCATCCCTCTATCCCTCCACCCCTCCACCCGTCCACCCCTCCACCCGTCCACCCCTCCATCCCTCCATCCCTCCACCCCTCCACCCCTCCATCCCTCCACCCCTCCACCCCTCCATCCCTCTATCCCTCCACCCCTCCACCCCTCCATCCCTCCATCCCTCTATCCCTCTACCCCTCTACCCCTCTACCCCTCCATCCCTCCATCCCTCCACCCCTCCATCCCTCCATCCCTCCATCCCTCCATCCCTCTACCCCTCTACCCCTCTACCCCTCCATCCCTCCACCCCTCCACCCCTCCACCCCTCCATCCCTCCATCCCTCCATCCCTCTATCCCTCTATCCCTCCACCCCTCCACCCCTCCACCCCTCCATCCCTCTATCCCTCTATCCCTCCATCCCTCCACCCCTCTATCCCTCCACCCCTCCACCCCTCTACCCCTCTACCCCTCTACCCCTCCATCCCTCCACCCCTCCACCCCTCCATCCCTCTATCCCTCTATCCCTCTATCCCTCTATCCCTCCACCCCTCCCTCCCTCCATCCCTCCATCCCTCCACCCCTCCACCCCTCCATCCGTCCATCCCTCTACCCCTCCACCCCTCCACCCCTCCACCCCTCCATCCCTCTATCCCTCCACCCCTCCACCCCTCTACCCCTCTACCCCTCTACCCCTCCATCCCTCCATCCCTCTACCCCTCCATCCCTCCATCCCTCCATCCCTCCATCCCTCCATCCCTCTATCCCTCTATCCCTCCACCCCTCCACCCCTCCACCCCTCCATCCCTCCACCCCTCCATCCCTCCATCCCTCCATCCCTCCATCCGTCCACCCCTCCATCCCTCCATCCCTCCATCCCTCCATCCGTCCACCCCTCCATCCCTCCATCCCTCCATCCGTCCACCCCTCCATCCCTCCATCCCTCCATCCCTCCATCCCTCCACCCCTCCACCCCTCCATCCCTCCATCCCTCCATCCCTCCATCCATCCATCCCTCCATCCCTCCATCCGTCCACCCCTCCATCCCTCCATCCCTCCATCCGTCCACCCCTCCATCCCTCCATCCCTCCATCCGTCCACCCCTCCATCCCTCCATCCCTCCATCCATCCATCCCTCCATCCGTCCACCCCTCCATCCCTCCATCCCTCCATCCGTCCACCCCTCCATCCCTCCATCCCTCCATCCCTCCATCCCTCCATCCCTCCATCCCTCTATCCCTCCACCCCTCCACCCCTCCACCCCTCCATCCCTCCACCCCTCCATCCCTCCATCCCTCCATCCCTCCATCCATCCATCCCTCCATCCCTCCATCCGTCCACCCCTCCATCCCTCCATCCCTCCATCCGTCCACCCCTCCATCCCTCCATCCCTCCATCCGTCCACCCCTCCATCCCTCCATCCCTCCATCCCTCCACCCCTCCACCCCTCCATCCCTCCATCCCTCCATCCCTCCATCCCTCCATCCCTCCATCCATCCATCCCTCCATCCCTCCATCCGTCCACCCCTCCATCCCTCCATCCCTCCATCCGTCCACCCCTCCATCCCTCCATCCCTCCATCCGTCCACCCCTCCATCCCTCCATCCCTCCATCCATCCATCCCTCCATCCGTCCACCCCTCCATCCCTCCATCCCTCCATCCGTCCACCCCTCCATCCCTCCATCCCTCCATCCGTCCACCCCTCCATCCCTCCATCCCTCCATCCGTCCACCCCTCTATCCACCCCTCCATCCCTCCATCCCTCCATCCCTCCATCCCTCCATCCCTCCATCCATCCATCCCTCCATCCCTCCATCCGTCCACCCCTCCATCCCTCCATCCCTCCATCCCTCCATCCCTCCATCCCTCCATCCGTCCACCCCTCCATCCCTCCATCCCTCCATCCCTCCATCCGTCCATCCCTCCATCCCTCCATCCGTCCACCCCTCCCTCCCTCCATCCCTCCATCCCTCCATCCCTCCATCCCTCCATCCGTCCACCCCTCTATCCATCCCTCCATCCCTCCATCCCTCTATCCCTCCATCCCTCCATCCGTCCACCCCTCTATCCATCCCTCCACCCCTCCATCCCTCCATCCCTCCATCCCTCCATCCGTCCACCCCTCTATCCATCCCTCCATCCCTCCATCCCTCTATCCCTCCATCCCTCCACCCGTCCATCCCTCCACCCCTCCACCCCTCCACCCGTCCACCCCTCCACCCCTCCACCCCTCCATCCCTCCACCCCTCCATCCCTCTATCCCTCTATCCCTCCACCCGTCCACCCCTCCACCCGTCCACCCCTCCATCCCTCCATCCCTCCATCCCTCCATCCCTCCATCCCTCCATCCGTCCACCCCTCAATCCCTCCACCCGTCCATCCCTCTATCCCTCCATCCGTCCACCCCTCAATCCCTCCACCCGTCCACCCCTCTATCCATCCCTCCACCCCTCCATCCCTCCATCCCTCCATCCCTCCATCCGTCCACCCCTCTATCCATCCCTCCATCCCTCCATCCCTCTATCCCTCCATCCCTCCACCCGTCCATCCCTCCACCCCTCCACCCCTCCACCCGTCCACCCCTCCACCCCTCCACCCCTCCACCCCTCCACCCCTCCATCCCTCCACCCCTCCATCCCTCTATCCCTCTATCCCTCCACCCGTCCACCCCTCCACCCGTCCACCCCTCCATCCCTCCATCCCTCCATCCCTCCATCCCTCCATCCCTCCATCCGTCCACCCCTCAATCCCTCCACCCGTCCATCCCTCTATCCCTCCATCCGTCCACCCCTCAATCCCTCCACCCGTCCATCCCTCTATCCATCCCTCTATCCCTCCACCCCTCCACCCGTCCACCCCTCTATCCCTCTATCCCTCCATCCCTCTATCCCTCCACCCCTCCATCCCTCCATCCCTCCATCCCTCCACCCCTCCATTCGTCCACCCCTCTATCCCTCCATCCCTCCATCACTCTATCCCTCTATCCCTCCAACCCTCCACCCCTCCATCCCTCCATCCCTCCACCCGTCCACCCCTCCACCCCTCCACCCCTCCATCCCTCCACCCCTCCATCCCTCTATCCCTCCACCCCTCTATCCCTCCACCCCTCCATCCCTCCACCCCTCCATTCGTCCACCCCTCTATCCCTCCATCCCTCCATCACTCTATCCCTCTATCCCTCCAACCCTCCACCCCTCCATCCCTCCATCCCTCCACCCGTCCACCCCTCCACCCCTCCACCCCTCCATCCCTCCACCCCTCCATCCCTCTATCCCTCCACCCCTCTATCCCTCCACCCCTCTATCCCTCCACCCCTCTATCCCTCCACCCCTCTATCCCTCCACCCCTCCATCCCTCCACCCCTCCACCCGTCCACCCCTCCATCCCTCCATCCCTCCATCCCTCCATCCCTCCATCCCTCCATCCCTCCATCCCTCCATCCGTCCACCCCTCAATCCCTCCACCCGTCCATCCCTCTATCCATCCCTCCATCCCTCCACCCCTCCACCCGTCCACCCCTCCACCCCTCCACCCGTCCACCCCTCCACCCGTCCACCCCTCCATCCCTCCATCCCTCCATCCCTCCATCCCTCCATCCCTCCATCCGTCCACCCCTCCATCCCTCCATCCCTCCACCCGTCCACCCCTCTATCCCTCTATCCCTCTATCCCTCTATCCCTCTATCCCTCTATCCCTCTATCCCTCAATCCCTCTATCCCTCCACCCCTCCACCCCTCCACCCCTCCATCCGTCCATCCCTCTATCCCTCCACCCCTCCATCCCTCCACCCCTCCATCCCTCCATCCCTCCATCCCTCCACCCCTCCATCCCTCCACCCCTCTATCCCTCCACCCCTCCACCCCTCCACCCCTCCATCCCTCCACCCCTCCATCCCTCCACCCGTCCACCCCTCTATCCCTCTATCCCTCTATCCCTCTATCCCTCTATCCCTCTATCCCTCTATCCCTCTATCCCTCCACCCCTCCACCCCTCCACCCCTCCATCCGTCCATCCCTCTATCCCTCCATCCCTCCACCCCTCCATCCCTCCATCCCTCCATCCCTCCACCCCTCCATCCCTCCATCCCTCCACCCCTCCACCCCTCCACCCCTCCATCCCTCCACCCCTCCATCCCTCCACCCGTCCACCCCTCTATCCCTCTATCCCTCTATCCCTCTATCCCTCTATCCCTCAATCCCTCTATCCCTCTATCCCTCCACCCCTCCACCCCTCCACCCCTCCATCCGTCCATCCCTCCATCCCTCCATCCCTCCATCCCTCCACCCCTCCATCCCTCCACCCCTCCATCCCTCCACCCCTCTATCCCTCCATCCCTCTACCCCTCTACCCCTCTACCCCTCTATCCCTCTATCCCTCCATCCCTCTATCCCTCCACCCCTCCACCCCTCCACCCCTCCACCCCTCCACCCCTCCATCCCTCCATCCCTCCATCCCTCTATCCCTCCATCCCTCCATCCCTCCATCCCTCCATCCCTCCATCCCTCCACCCCTCCACCCCTCCACCCCTCCATCCCTCTATCCCTCCATCCCTCCACCCCTCTATCCCTCCACCCCTCCACCCCTCTACCCCTCTACCCCTCCATCCCTCCACCCCTCCATCCCTCTATCCCTCTATCCCTCTATCCCTCCATCCCTCCACCCCTCCACCCCTCCCTCCCTCCATCCCTCCATCCCTCCACCCCTCCACCCCTCCATCCGTCCATCCCTCCACCCCTCCACCCGTCCACCCCTCCATCCCTCCATCCCTCTATCCCTCTATCCCTCCACCCCTCCACCCCTCCACCCCTCTACCCCTCCATCCCTCCATCCCTCCATCCCTCCATCCCTCCATCCCTCTATCCCTCTATCCCTCTATCCCTCCACCCCTCCACCCCTCCACCCCTCCATCCCTCCACCCCTCCATCCCTCCATCCCTCCATCCCTCCATCCCTCCATCCGTCCACCCCTCCATCCCTCCATCCCTCCATCCCTCCATCCGTCCACCCCTCCATCCCTCCATCCCTCCATCCGTCCACCCCTCCATCCCTCCATCCCTCCATCCCTCCACCCCTCCATCCCTCCATCCCTCCATCCCTCCATCCCTCCACCCCTCCACCCCTCCCTCCCTCCATCCCTCCATCCCTCCACCCCTCCACCCCTCCATCCGTCCATCCCTCTACCCCTCCACCCCTCCACCCCTCCATCCCTCCATCCCTCCACCCCTCCACCCCTCTACCCCTCTACCCCTCCATCCCTCCATCCCTCTACCCCTCCATCCCTCCATCCCTCCATCCCTCCATCCCTCCATCCCTCCATCCCTCTATCCCTCTATCCCTCTACCCCTCCACCCCTCCACCCCTCCATCCCTCCACCCCTCCATCCCTCCATCCCTCCATCCCTCCATCCGTCCACCCCTCCATCCCTCCATCCCTCCATCCCTCCATCCGTCCACCCCTCCATCCCTCCATCCCTCCATCCGTCCACCCCTCCATCCCTCCATCCCTCCATCCCTCCATCCCTCCACCCCTCCATCCCTCCATCCCTCCATCCCTCCATCCCTCCATCCATCCATCCCTCCATCCCTCCATCCGTCCACCCCTCCATCCCTCCATCCCTCCATCCGTCCACCCCTCCATCCCTCCATCCCTCCATCCGTCCACCCCTCCATCCCTCCATCCCTCCATCCATCCATCCCTCCATCCGTCCACCCCTCCATCCCTCCATCCGTCCACCCCTCCATCCCTCCATCCCTCCATCCCTCCATCCCTCCATCCCTCTATCCCTCCACCCCTCCACCCCTCCACCCCTCCATCCCTCCACCCCTCCATCCCTCCATCCCTCCATCCCTCCATCCCTCCATCCGTCCACCCCTCCATCCCTCCATCCCTCCATCCGTCCACCCCTCCATCCCTCCATCCCTCCATCCGTCCACCCCTCCATCCCTCCATCCCTCCATCCCTCCATCCCTCCACCCCTCCACCCCTCCATCCCTCCATCCCTCCATCCCTCCATCCCTCCATCCATCCATCCCTCCATCCCTCCATCCGTCCACCCCTCCATCCCTCCATCCCTCCATCCGTCCACCCCTCCATCCCTCCATCCCTCCATCCGTCCACCCCTCCATCCCTCCATCCCTCCATCCATCCATCCCTCCATCCGTCCACCCCTCCATCCCTCCATCCCTCCATCCGTCCACCCCTCCATCCCTCCATCCCTCCATCCGTCCACCCCTCCATCCCTCCATCCCTCCATCCGTCCACCCCTCTATCCACCCCTCCATCCCTCCATCCCTCCATCCCTCCATCCCTCCATCCATCCATCCCTCCATCCCTCCATCCGTCCACCCCTCCATCCCTCCATCCCTCCATCCCTCCATCCCTCCATCCCTCCATCCGTCCACCCCTCCATCCCTCCATCCCTCCATCCCTCCATCCGTCCATCCCTCCATCCCTCCATCCGTCCACCCCTCCCTCCCTCCATCCCTCCATCCCTCCATCCCTCCATCCGTCCACCCCTCTATCCATCCCTCCATCCCTCCATCCCTCTATCCCTCCATCCCTCCATCCGTCCACCCCTCTATCCATCCCTCCACCCCTCCATCCCTCCATCCCTCCATCCCTCCATCCGTCCACCCCTCTATCCATCCCTCCATCCCTCCATCCCTCTATCCCTCCATCCCTCCACCCGTCCATCCCTCCACCCCTCCACCCCTCCACCCCTCCACCCCTCCACCCCTCCACCCCTCCATCCCTCCACCCCTCCATCCCTCTATCCCTCTATCCCTCCACCCGTCCACCCCTCCACCCGTCCACCCCTCCATCCCTCCATCCCTCCATCCCTCCATCCCTCCATCCGTCCACCCCTCAATCCCTCCACCCGTCCATCCCTCTATCCCTCCATCCGTCCACCCCTCAATCCCTCCACCCGTCCATCCCTCTATCCATCCCTCTATCCCTCCACCCCTCCACCCGTCCACCCCTCTATCCCTCTATCCCTCCATCCCTCTATCCCTCCACCCCTCCATCCCTCCATCCCTCCATCCCTCCACCCCTCCATTCGTCCACCCCTCTATCCCTCCATCCCTCCATCACTCTATCCCTCTATCCCTCCAACCCTCCACCCCTCCATCCCTCCATCCCTCCATCCCTCCCTCCCTCCCTCCCTCCCTCCACCCCTCCACCCCTCCATCCCTCCATCCCTCCACCCCTCCCTCCCTCCATCCATCCCTCCACCCCTCCACCCCTCCACCCCTCCATCCCTCCATCCCTCCACCCCTCCATCCCTCCACCCGTCCACCCCTCTATCCCTCTATCCCTCCATCCCTCTATCCCTCCACCCCTCTATCCCTCCACCCCTCCATCCCTCCACCCCTCCACCCGTCCACCCCTCCATCCCTCCATCCCTCCATCCCTCCATCCCTCCATCCCTCCATCCCTCCATCCCTCCACCCCTCCACCCCTCCATCCGTCCACCCCTCAATCCCTCCACCCGTCCATCCCTCTATCCATCCCTCCATCCCTCCACCCCTCCACCCGTCCACCCCTCCACCCCTCCACCCCTCCACCCCTCCACCCGTCCACCCCTCCATCCCTCCATCCCTCCATCCCTCCATCCCTCCATCCCTCCATCCGTCCACCCCTCCATCCCTCCACCCGTCCACCCCTCTATCCCTCTATCCCTCTATCCCTCAATCCCTCTATCCCTCAATCCCTCTATCCCTCCACCCCTCCACCCCTCCACCCCTCCATCCGTCCATCCCTCTATCCCTCCACCCCTCCATCCCTCCACCCCTCCATCCCTCCATCCCTCCACCCCTCCATCCCTCCACCCCTCTATCCCTCCACCCCTCCACCCCTCCACCCCTCCATCCCTCCATCCCTCCACCCCTCCATCCCTCCATCCCTCCACCCCTCCATCCCTCTATCCCTCCACCCCTCCACCCCTCCATCCCTCTACCCCTCTACCCCTCTATCCCTCCACCCCTCTATCCCTCCACCCCTCCACCCCTCCACCCCTCCATCCCTCCATCCCTCCACCCCTCCATCCCTCCATCCCTCCACCCCTCCATCCCTCCATCCCTCCACCCCTCCACCCCTCCATCCCTCAATCCCTCAATCCCTCTATCCCTCCATCCCTCTATCCCTCCACCCCTCTATCCCTCCACCCCTCCATCCCTCCACCCCTCCACCCGTCCACCCCTCCATCCCTCCATCCCTCCATCCCTCCATCCCTCCATCCCTCCATCCCTCCATCCCTCCACCCCTCCACCCCTCCATCCGTCCACCCCTCAATCCCTCCACCCGTCCATCCCTCTATCCATCCCTCCATCCCTCCACCCCTCCACCCGTCCACCCCTCCACCCCTCCACCCCTCCACCCCTCCACCCGTCCATCCCTCCATCCCTCCACCCCTCCACCCCTCCATCCCTCCATCCCTCTACCCCTCTATCCCTCTATCCCTCCATCCCTCTATCCCTCCACCCCTCCACCCCTCCACCCCTCCACCCCTCCACCCCTCCATCCCTCTATCCCTCCATCCCTCCATCCCTCTATCCCTCTATCCCTCCACCCCTCCACCCCTCCACCCCTCCATCCCTCCATCCCTCCATCCCTCCACCCCTCTATCCCTCCACCCCTCCACCCCTCTACCCCTCCATCCCTCCACCCCTCCACCCCTCCACCCCTCTATCCCTCTATCCCTCCACCCCTCCACCCCTCCCTCCCTCCATCCCTCCATCCCTCCACCCCTCCACCCCTCCATCCGTCCATCCCTCTACCCCTCCACCCCTCCACCCGTCCACCCCTCCATCCCTCTATCCCTCCACCCCTCCACCCCTCCATCCCTCCATCCCTCCATCCCTCCATCCCTCCATCCCTCTATCCCTCTATCCCTCTATCCCTCTATCCCTCCACCCCTCCACCCCTCCATCCCTCCACCCCTCCATCCCTCCATCCCTCCATCCCTTCATCCCTCCATCCCTCCATCCCTCCATCCGTCCACCCCTCCATCCCTCCATCCCTCCATCCCTCCATCCGTCCACCCCTCCATCCCTCCATCCCTCCATCCGTCCACCCCTCCATCCCTCCATCCCTCCACCCCTCCACCCCTCCATCCCTCCATCCCTCCATCCCTCCATCCCTCCATCCCTCCATCCATCCATCCCTCCATCCCTCCATCCGTCCACCCCTCCATCCCTCCATCCCTCCATCCGTCCACCCCTCCATCCCTCCATCCCTCCATCCGTCCACCCCTCCATCCCTCCATCCCTCCATCCGTCCACCCCTCCATCCCTCCATCCCTCCATCCCTCCATCCCTCCATCCATCCATCCCTCCATCCGTCCACCCCTCCATCCCTCCATCCCTCCATCCGTCCACCCCTCCATCCCTCCATCCATCCCTCCATCCGTCCACCCCTCCATCCCTCCATCCCTCCATCCCTCCATCCGTCCACCCCTCCATCCCTCCATCCCTCCATCCCTCCACCCCTCCATCCCTCCATCCCTCCATCCCTCCACCCCTCCACCCCTCCATCCCTCCATCCCTCCATCCGTCCACCCCTCCATCCCTCCATCCCTCCATCCGTCCACCCCTCCATCCCTCCATCCCTCCATCCGTCCACCCCTCCATCCCTCCATCCGTCCACCCCTCCATCCCTCCATCCCTCCATCCATCCATCCCTCCATCCGTCCACCCCTCCATCCCTCCATCCCTCCATCCGTCCACCCCTCCATCCCTCCATCCCTCCATCCGTCCACCCCTCTATCCACCCCTCCATCCCTCCATCCCTCCATCCCTCCATCCCTCCATCCCTCCATCCATCCATCCCTCCATCCCTCCATCCGTCCACCCCTCCATCCCTCCATCCCTCCATCCCTCCATCCGTCCACCCCTCCATCCCTCCATCCCTCCATCCCTCCATCCGTCCATCCCTCCATCCCTCCATCCGTCCACCCCTCCCTCCCTCCATCCCTCCATCCCTCCATCCCTCCATCCCTCCATCCGTCCACCCCTCTATCCATCCCTCCATCCCTCCATCCCTCTATCCCTCCATCCCTCCATCCGTCCACCCCTCTATCCATCCCTCCACCCCTCCATCCCTCCATCCCTCCATCCCTCCATCCGTCCACCCCTCTATCCATCCCTCCATCCCTCCATCCCTCTATCCCTCCATCCCTCCATCCCTCCACCCGTCCATCCCTCCATCCCTCCACCCCTCCACCCCTCCACCCGTCCACCCCTCCACCCCTCCATCCCTCCACCCCTCCATCCCTCTATCCCTCTATCCCTCCACCCGTCCACCCCTCCACCCGTCCACCCCTCCATCCCTCCATCCCTCCATCCCTCCATCCCTCCATCCGTCCACCCCTCAATCCCTCCACCCGTCCATCCCTCTATCCCTCCATCCGTCCACCCCTCAATCCCTCCACCCGTCCATCCCTCTATCCATCCCTCTATCCCTCCACCCCTCCACCCGTCCACCCCTCTATCCCTCTATCCCTCCATCCCTCTATCCCTCCACCCCTCCATCCCTCCATCCCTCCATCCCTCCACCCCTCCATCCGTCCACCCCTCTATCCCTCCATCCCTCCATCCCTCTATCCCTCTATCCCTCCAACCCTCCACCCCTCCATCCCTCCATCCCTCCACCCGTCCACCCCTCCACCCCTCCACCCCTCCATCCCTCCACCCCTCCATCCCTCTATCCCTCCACCCCTCTATCCCTCCACCCCTCTATCCCTCCACCCCTCTATCCCTCCACCCCTCTATCCCTCCATCCCTCTATCCCTCCACCCCTCTATCCCTCCACCCCTCTATCCCTCCACCCCTCCATCCCTCCACCCGTCCACCCCTCCATCCCTCCATCCCTCCATCCCTCCATCCCTCCATCCCTCCATCCCTCCATCCCTCCATCCCTCCACCCCTCCATCCGTCCACCCCTCAATCCCTCCACCCGTCCATCCCTCTATCCATCCCTCCATCCCTCCACCCCTCCACCCGTCCACCCCTCCACCCCTCCACCCGTCCACCCCTCCACCCGTCCACCCCTCCATCCCTCCATCCCTCCATCCCTCCATCCCTCCATCCGTCCATCCCTCCACCCCTCCATCCGTCCACCCCTCCATCCCTCCATCCCTCCACCCGTCCACCCCTCTATCCCTCTATCCCTCAATCCCTCCATCCCTCTATCCATCCCTCTATCCCTCCACCCCTCCACCCGTCCACCCCTCTATCCCTCTATCCCTCCATCCGTCTATCCCTCCATCCCTCCACCCGTCCACCCCTCTATCCCTCCATCCCTCCATCCCTCTATCCCTCTATCCCTCTATCCCTCTATCCCTCTATCCCTCTATCCCTCTATCCCTCCACCCCTCCACCCCTCC